>NW_007578212.1:219550-228867 GCF_000690725.1 Stegastes partitus | reverse complement strand
CTCCACCGGGTGTTGTTTCCTCCACGGTAAGGAGTGCCGTGAAACCCTCCTCTGGGCCTTGGGTTGTCTCGTTGTGCCATAGCAGCAAGGAAAGACACTACAGGAACAAAACAGTTGATGGTTGACACTGATACTGACACTGTGGTGGTCTGTGCCACACTAAACCTGTGTAGAGGGCCTCCCTTTTCTGCAGAAGCTGGGTACCAAGAAGTCTTGAGTCGTCTTTGTACCGTAATTTGTTCCCTCAGAGGTTCCGGCAAATGCCATCATGTTCTCAGCTCAGTTCTCTTGTGGCTGGCCAACTTCATCAGAGGAACGTTTAGCAGGCACATGGTGTCTCTAACATGCAAATGAATGTTGGCAAAATGGCCGCCGTAAATTTACCAGAATTAAAGAGTTCAGCGTAACTTTCCAGAAAGTAACTGAAATAACTCGTGTTTCACAAGTTTTACTCCTCTACAGAGAAGAAACAGCTGTGATGAAGTAAAATTCTAACAGCCACTAATAGTACATATAGTTACTGCAACTGAACAGTATCTGTAACAATCAGTGTCATTGGTGTTGTCCAGCTGCAGTTATTCCAGGTTGTTCTGACTGTTGCCCTGGGCATCCATATTTAACACCATATGAAACCACACACTGGACGCCATTTCTGGCACAGCGAAGGAGACAGAAAGGAGGGTGAAGAAATATAAATGAAAAGTAAAACACTTGTATGTTCCCGTTAAAGACTGGACCAGCATGACTGCAAGCAGCTTTCTGTCTATTGTCAGGCTACACTGTAAAAAATGAAGGTTTTGAACATTTTTCAATGTTGTTTTCTTTTTTTTTAAGATTTATTTTACAATTTATTGTTATGTTAGAGATTTTTTTCTGTTTTGTTAAATTACAGATAAAACAAAAGCATGCATTGAACACACTTTAGTTTTAGCTTCTACGTATGTCAGGCCCAGAAGAGCAAGACATGAGAGAATACAAAAACTTAGAGCGTTGTGATGTCTGTGCAACTGGCGACATGTTAAAACATGCGTACATGATGGATGGGTGTTTTTGCTGGATTTTTATATTGCTTTCGTTCTTTGTTTTTTTTGTTTGTTTGCTTTTTACATGTTACACAATTTCTCACTAGGGCTTTATCTGAATAGCCAACTATTTGTTCGCTGTGCTACAATTGGGATATCAATTTTGAAATCTCCGGAGAACAGAAATTGCTATTCAGACCAGCCCTACAGTTAATGGAAACAAGCCTATTTCACATTTTGTTTTTCAAAAATTTTGCGACAAAATTTGCTTCAAATTCTCGTCATAGTTAAAGGAAACACCACCAGTGTTTTCCATGTATATTTGCATATAAGATGAGCATGGAGCTCAAAACACCAGTGAAGAACCTCACTGAGCTGCTAGCATGGCTGTGGGTGCATTGGGCCAAAGTATAATCATTGGAGATCTGTCACTCACAAAAATCCCGCTGTCAGGGTGGAAAATATTGTTTGAAAATGGGGATAACAAAACATTTGTTCCAGGAAGAAACTGAAAGTGTGCACTGAGTTGTTCACAAAGTATCTCAAATACATGTTGGATAGGTTCAGTGCCCGTCTCTTTTATCACCATGTAAGTGATGTAGGTGTTAGTGTGGGATTGATGGTTTTACAAATTTAGATAATGGGCATCGGAAAGGTATTTCTGAAGCTGTCCAACCATTTTTAATAGGCCATAAATCCAACCTTAAAGCTAGGTCTAAACAACACTCCTCTTTTAATCAATCCAGCTACAGTCTCTATATGAGTTTTACTAGAAAACGAACACATCAAGTGTGTTTTTATGCCTCAAATTGATTTTTTTTTCCCCTTACACTGATAATAGAGGGGTCTCTTAGTGGTGCTAAAACACAGGTGAGCCACACTCTATACATTTCACTATGCAGCCATTACAGACGTTTCTTTGTGTTCGACTGTTTCAGAGTCTGTGGTTCAACTGCCAGCTGGCTGTACCTTTGTTGCATGGCGAACATGCCTCTCTCTCCTTACATTTCCCATCTGTATCTCCCCTCATACTGCCAAAAAAAAAGTACAAATTTGCATCAGTTTGATTCATTGTCTTGATTTGTCAGATATGTAATGAGCCAAAACTCCTCCACCACTATACCATTACTGCAGCATAAAATGATACACTGCCGGAAATCTCAAATGTCCTTCAATGTCAGCCAGTTGACAGGGTGAACAAACATTGTGTTAGAGTACATTTAGTGAAATGTTTGTTTGACCTGACCCTAAAATACGAGGATAATCCTCTCATGGGACTCGGGGCTTGGCAGCAAACAGGTGTATTTCTCAGAATGTCAGCCTGCTCTTTTGTAACGAGACTTTTCTTTAATCAGCATGTGTCTCTGGGATAAACGCACTCTCACGCTGTATGCCTTCATTCATCACGGCTGAAAGCAGGTTTGGATGAAAATCTGCCACAACAGACACTAAACAGACCTCCGGGGCCAACGACTCACAAACACTTCACACGTTTTTCTCATCTGAGGTCATCCGCCGAAAAAAGTCCTGGTTTTAACGGGAGACATCAAAGATATGCAGACCTAGGCAACAAGCTGTGTGTTTCAAAACAAGAAGAATGATGACGAGACATCTCACTCTCTTTATCGTTACTACAATCTTGTGGCGTGAAATTAAAATTTCACACCACCAAAGGAAAAGAGTCCACTTAATCGGATGCCTTTGTGAAGTGTTGCAGCTTTAACGGCAAAATACAAAACCAAGACATGCTGTACTGATATTTCAAGTGATCAGAAAGGTCAGAGTTACGCTGCTGTTACAGATGTTTCAGAGAGAGAGAAGCAGGCCGAGGGATGGGCCGCTGTCCCCGTAATGGGTCACATCCTCCCTGCGTTGTCGTGACGATACACGCGATGCTTGCAGACTAATCCACCAGGAAGTAGAGATGAGCATTAATCACTCGTCCTCTGACGGCACGCACAGATTACACACACACTAATGCAGACACACACACATGCATCTGCTGTTTCATACTCACATATTCTGCTTACTAATGTATGTACCGTAATGTACTCATGCTTTAAGTAGTCTAACCATTTTCCAAGTGACTTTCTTTCTGTTTCATCTGAGTATGTTACACATTAAAGTGTACTTGTGGAGGTCATAAATAGATAAAACACAATTACTGTCTGGACATGTGTAGTTCCTTTTGATTTCCTGCTAACATAACAAATGGAGTGTAAAACCAGACTTTGAAATCCTGAATGTCAGATGTTTCCCCATCAACACATGAGCACAGAAGTCACAACAAAAATAAAGTAGTAAAAATTGAAATTTTACTCTCTTATCGCACAATGTACCAACAGTTGTCTGACGACTAAAAGCTCACAAGACTGGCTGCTGTTTAAGTCACAGCTGTGCCACAAGGGGTTCAAAGTCAAGTCGTTTTTTTTCCCCCCCTCTGGGTAAACACACTCATAATCTGAAGGTCATAATCTAGCAGAGAGGTGGCAGAGCCGGGCCGGTAATCCTCCTACATCATCATCATCATCATCAGGGAAGCCCCCGCCATGGCCATCACCACACCCACCCCCGCTGGAGTGAACACATCCGTTTGGGCTTTACGCCGACTCTCACTACTCTTGATGAAGTAGGATTGGGGGAAAACTGGGCAGCGAAGGGGAAGCCGGTGAAAAGAGGACGGAAGAAAAGGGGAAATCAAGCAGATGTGTTTGGGTTTAATATCTGTTTAAAGTCGGACGTGTGGATTATGAGGCCTTTTCATCTGCTGAACAACAGACGTCCATTCATGAAGTAGTTTGCACGCCACAGCAATATCCTCCAGCCTGTATCTCAGTGGAAGTACCCCTGACGTGACGTCAAAGCGTCTGGACCGTACAGACAGCTGCTCCCCATGATAAAGGCAATGATACAGGAGGACTGTGTTGTAATAAGTTTGTTTTCTCACGGCTCCAGTGTCTGGGGAATTCTTAAGGAAAAAAAAAAAAATCTTCCCAAAATGGAGCAGCAATATGTGTGAAATTAGTTTAGAGTTATTATACAAGTTGTTGACACTATGGTGAGCTCATTAACTTAGATGTGGTTAGTGGTCTGACCATTTTTACTGAGAAAGTGGTTCATGAACTCATCTTTAAACCATAAATCTTTACCATATATTGTAGGACACATGGTTGTCTGTAGTAAATCCATTTTCTGTACTTCTGCAGCATGTGTCTCAACTGCTCCTCTCAGATTCCTGTGAATCTTAATCGTGCTGTGCAGATTGGCAGCAGTTTATTAGTCCAGCAGAACAACAATACACGAGCAATGATTGCTATTTGTGTTCCCAAAACACACTCATTCTGCACATTCACACAAGTTATATTCCAGCTGGATGCCCATTATTACACTTATTAGCAAATGACTTGTTGAGGCACTGTTTCAAACAATTTCACTTGCAACTCCAGTCTACAGGTCATTTTAACATCAGCAGTCGTCTCTAACTCTTACTACAAATTTATGTTGCAAATTTTGCACACTTAAAAATACATATACCACATGAAAGTGGCTCATGAACTTATCTTTAGACGATAAATCTTCACCACATGTTGGAGGACACATGATTGCCTGTAGTAAATCCATTTTCTGTACTTCTGCAGCATGTCTCTCAACTACTATCAGATTTCTGTGAACCTTAATAGTGTTGTGTGGAACAATAACCCACAATCAATGATCCATGCCCCAGACTTCAATGCATTACAAATCAGATTTAACTTACGTATAAATGATTTTCAGCTTTTTATCTAGAATTTGACATTCATCTCTACCTAATTATGACTATTTATATGTTAGGAATCGAGAAAAAACTCATCCTTCATAGAAAGGGCAACATGCTGGGGGTTGTGACATGAATAGTGTGGCACTCCTCTCAAGATGGGTTTCAAGAAACAAACCCAGCTCTGGTTTATCAAAGTCAGCACACGGGCTTTGTTCAATCCACCATCATCTGTTCGCCTGTAACGTACTGGAAAATCATAACACTTCCAAACAAGTGCACAGTGTAGAGTTTCTTTAACTATGATGCTCTCAGTCAGACAACAACAAAAGATGTAGTTTGATCTGATCGGCGTTGTCTTCACTGCCACTATTGCCAATAAAAATATCTCACGTAACTCGCTTGGCTGATTAAGTAATGAATTTAGGTTTTATTAATGTTACATTAGTATATTCATATTGTAATTTCATCCTAATGAAATAGCTGCAAGTAACGCATGCTAACATTACTGCTAAGTCCATTACCCATACAGCTAAACGACATCGGGTAGCCTAGCGCTGTTATCTGTGGTCCATGACGAGCTAGCTAATTCAACAACTTCATCTTTTTCTTTCTTTTGCACTCATTGATGTATTATCTGGTATTTATCATGTTTATCAGCTATAGAGGATTAAAGGGATGGACACCACTGACAGAGAACCAAAATGAAGTTCACTGTTGCCTTGAAAAAAAATTGCAGATTTTGAAGTGTTTGAACATTGTTGGGAACATTTGGGATAATGTGCATACACAGATCAACAACATATATAACATTGGTTAATCATTTTTGAAGCATTTAAATGCATGTATGTTACATATTACAGTTTTACGTTACACCAGAGGACCCTTTCAGCTCTTATTTGCATTTGCCATCAAAACGGTTAGCATTATTCGCTAATGGAACTGTTGCACAAAGTCATCCCCATGCTTGCATGAGTTTAAAACAATACTCTTGACTTTGCTTCTCTGAAAATACAGAAACACAAGCACAGTAGCATGNATGCTGGGGTTGTGACATGAACATGTGTGGCACTCCTCTCAAGATGGGTTTCAAGAAACAAACCCAGCTCTGGTTTATCAAAGTCAGCACACGGGTTTTGTTCGAGCCACCATTATCTGTTCACCTGTAACGTACTGGAAAATCATAACACTTCCAAACAAGTGCACAGTGTAGAGTTTCTTTAACTATGATGCTCTCAGTCAGACAACAACAAAAGATGTAGTTTGATCTGATCGGCGTTGTCTTCACTGCCACTATTGCCAATAAAAATATCTCACGTAACTCGCTTGGCTGATTAAGTAATGAATTTAGGTTTTATTAATGTTACATTAGTATATTCATATTGTAATTTCATCCTAATGAAATAGCTGCAAGTAACGCATGCTAACATTACTGCTAAGTCCATTACCCATACAGCTAAACGACATCGGGTAGCCTAGCGCTGTTATCGGTGGTCCATGACGAGCTAGCTAATTCAACAACTTCATCTTTTTCTTTCTTTTGCACTCATTGATGTATTATCTGGTATTTATCATGTTTATCAGCTATAGAGGATTAAAGGGATGGACACCACTGACAGAGAACCAAAATGAAGTTCACTGTTGCCTTGAAAAAAAATTGCAGATTTTGAAGTGTTTGAACATTGTTGGGAACATTTGGGATAATGTGCATACACAGATCAACAACATATATAACATTGGTTAATCATTTTTGAAGCATTTAAATGCATGTATGTTACATATTACAGTTTTACGTTACACCAGAGGACCCTTTCAGCTCTTATTTGCATTTGCCATCAAAACGGTTAGCATTATTCGCTAATGGAACTGTTGCACAAAGTCATCCCCATGCTTGCATGAGTTTAAAACAATACTCTTGACTTTGCTTCTCTGAAAATACAGAAACACAAGCACAGTAGCATGATGTGGCAGGCTATTAGAATGATTCCAACTACAAACGTTCACAACCTTAAATTTGCGTGAAACATTAAGCGTTTGCTTGCACTAGAATTTTCCAAAACCCACTTGTTCTGCACATTCACGCAACTTATATTCCAGCTGACTACCCATTGTTACGCTTATTAGCAAATGACTGGTTGAAGCACTGTTTGATATAATATGCTTTTTCATTTCACTTGCAACTCCAGTCTACATGTCTCTTTAACATTAGCAATAGTCCGTAACTCTTATATATTCACCACAAATTTATGTTGCAAATTTTGCACACTTACATATACATAAACACAAGTGCATTATAGCACAACAAGCCTGTAAGGAGTCTACTGAATGATGCGTCCCACAGGACCCCTAAGCTGCCCAAAGTGCCTGTGTGAGCTTTACTCACTGTAACCACAGATTAACCCACTAAAACATCACTGCTGCACATGCAAATGAGCATACTGTATCTCAGATTACAAGTACACAAACCAGTAATCCCAACAATAAAATCATAGTAATACATAAGTATGTTGGGGGTATTAAATGTCCATTAATATGTCCAGCATTATTGTGGTTCCACAGAACAACTGACCCACTGCTGCCAAAGCTTGATATCTTGATATCTACACCATATTCACTCTTTCCTCCTTGTACCACACATGTAATTAGACTTTATTAGCCTAATTTAGACGTAGTGACACACTTTGCACAGGATTCAAACAACTCTCGCTAGATACCAACACTTACCATTACGCTGAGAAGGGTCTCTTCCGTAGCTCATCAGCGGTTCAGCTTGGAGGGTCTTTGCTGTAGGATGTTTTCTGCAGTTTGGTGTGACAATGATGATGGCTGAACCGTCTCCAGGCAAGATCAGATCTTGGGTGTTTGTCCTATGGTTCAGACAGTTACTGGTTAGAAGATGCGCAGAGGATTGTGAACAGCACAAAATCTGTTACATAACAAAGGTTGCCCTTTTTCATCTTCGCCCAAAAGTTCTTTGGAATGCGGATTGAGGCTTGGTGGTTGTACCGGCTGATAAAAATGTCTCATTTATTTATGGCAGGACGATCCAAACTGCTCTTAGGTGAAGTGAATATTACAATGGTCGCCTTTTAAAGATGGGGGGGAAATTGGGGAGGATAGAAAGGCTTCCTTTATTCAGCGGGGATTTCCATGTTACTGTAATCCATTTAGGGACGGATCCTGTTGTGGAAATTCAGCAAAGTCGAGAGAGAGGATGAGGAAGCCGACACAGAAAGAGACACACTGGAGACTCAGATGACTTAGGTTGAAATAAGGTTTACTGATCAGGAGAAGTGACACCAACAGAGCAGCTGTTCATGCGAACAATGCCGGCGTCGGTTCTGAGGATTCTCCCGCACCCTAGACTTTATACCGTCCTTCGGTAGGAGACTAGATTTGGGACAAAAGGAAAACAAGAAGATAGCTCGACGCCTAGCAGAATCCGGCCTGTCCTCTCAACATAGTTCTACATGGGGTCAAGGTCCTATAGCAGCAAATTTAGAGACGGGTATAGATCAGATATGGGTTTCGTAGCCTGATGCCCTACATGTCACACATACTTTTGGGGAGGAGGTCAAGGGGAAATCCAAAGGGCCACAAGATCAGCATCATTCTAACAGAGAACAAAGTCATTTTTCCTTCACAAATCCCAACTAAAAGGTGCCCACAGTTATTCTTTCTTCCTTTTTATTCTTCTGTAGCTCAACCTTTCCTCATTAAATATTATCCACATGTAGGTACGATTTACTCTCCTGTCCTCTTTTTGTGTCTTTTCTTTGGGGAAGTAATCTACAATCTGCATGTGGTGCTTTTTCCCTTTAGTAATGAATTCATTTATTTGTGAAGTCCTGCACTTTAAAAACCCAGATGTGTTAGAGCAAGATTTCTTCTCATGCTTAAAACATTATGCACATTAAAAATATGTCTGTTTTTTAAGGAGATTTTTAGGAATTAGTCAAGTACGCCATTCGGCCATGTTGAAACCACTTGCCTAATATTGTGTAGGTCCCTCTTTTGCTGCCAGAATGGCTGATAACCGTCAAGCTTCTACCACACGAGACTTCTGAGGATGTCATGTGGTGTTTGACAGCGAGACACTGGCAGAGAATTCTTTTGGGCCTGTGGGTTTTAGAGTTGGACCTTCTTGAATCAGGCTTGTTCTGGCACATCCTTAATCAGATTGGGATCTGGAAAATTTACTGGGTCAACACTTTGGCTGTTTGTTGAGTTTTTCGAGCCTTTCCTGAGCAGTTCTGACAATGTGATGGTTCGTATTATCCTGCTGGTGGGGGAGGCTGCTGGCAGAGAGGCGTGGTGCTGCCATGTGTTTGGTCTGAAATGTGCTTCTGTGGTTGTAATGTGGTTCATCTTAAAGGTAGTCTCACACAGACCTTACTCAGGATGCACTCATGGTGTTTACTCAAAATAATGGTGGAATTGTTTTTGATTGCAAATCGCCATGCAGCAACAGGCTCATACTTGCAATCTACATCTGATGAGTGAGACTGATGTTTAAGTTGCATCCACAAGAATGCAGGAAC
>NW_007578212.1:215408-218376 GCF_000690725.1 Stegastes partitus | reverse complement strand
GTAGCTGACTGTGCCAGTGTCATTTTCCCATAACAATCATACAAAGCTGAAGCTCCGTGGTCCAAACTGTAATAATCCGAGCTGGCTGACACTCAAGGACAAGACCCTCCTCATCATGTGAATGCAACAGCCTTCGACCTCTCTGTTGAAAAAAACAACATAAACTCAGCAGAAAGGTGGTGAGTCTCTATGACCTCGTATTCCTATTATAGTGATTTGCCTCCTTATTTCATTTGTGCCATGTTCACATTTCACATTGGTGCTATTTCTGATATGCTTTATTTACTGCTGCGTAATCCTAAAGGCCCAGTTATGGAAAATGCCTTTTTTTGGTCCGCTGTACACAGAGAAAAGTAATGAAAACAGCAGATGCTGCTAAATTTTCCCAAATTTGTTTGTCTCCCTTTCATTGAAACCGATGTGAAGAGAAGAGACAGACAGTCCTTCAGCTATTTCTACTGGAAGCTGTTCAACTATTTCTGAGCGATTGCTACCAAGTGGGAAGATAGTAGGAAGCTGTCGGCTCAGAGCCAAAGACAACACACTCTGTCACTCGTACAGCACTACGTGAGAAAAATATTGTTCTGGGTCATCCTGCGTTTCACTTGACACCTGACAAGAGTTTTCAATTTAATAGCAAGATTACAAAACCGTCGTCGTTGCAGTGCTTATGAATAGAGGAAAATCACTGTAACGTATGATGCAAGATAAAGTATGGCTGGAAAAACAGGCTGCAAGATGAACACTTGCTCACCAGTCAAGCCTGTTTGCTGTCAGATATCCTCATAATGTGTTTTTATAATTAGTAGGAGAATAATAGGAAACCTTGATCAAATAACGGACATCAGTCTGCAGGAGGAGGCTACTGGAGAGAGAGAGAGGAAAACTAGTCACATTATAAATCCTGTATTTTAACTATAATCCACATGTTTGTGATTATAAACAAAAATGACTTTCTTCTCATTATTCACTGTTCACCCAGGCAGCAGCTCCTCCTCCCAGCCTCTAGTGTGCATCTCCCTTAATAAGTTGGACCAATCTAAGGCGTTGCATTATTGATGGTTAAGGCTGGAGCCCCGCTTGACGTCTTTAAATCCTTAAAAAAATAAAATAAAAAATGTGGCACGATTTGTGTGCAAGTTGACAGGAAGGTCTTTCTGAGAGGCAGAAGGGGGGGAAAGACATTCCGTGACTAGCAGTCAACGACAATCGTGTCAGATCAGGAAACAGCATTTGTCAACACGGCTGGAGTGACAGGTGATAGGAAGGCTGTTTTCTAATTCCAGAGAAAATGTGAAGCAATAGTTCAACGTTCTGGAACATACATTTACTTGTGTAAAGAGTTCGATTGAAGGATGGAGATCACTGTTGCATCAATCTGCTTACCTCAGATAAAGGTAATGATATCCCTTACTTACTGCTGTGGAATCCTAAAGGCCCAGTTATGCAATATATATATATATATATATGGTCCTCTGTACACAGAAACACAATCAGATTAGCACGTACTGATACATTTTCCAGAATGAGTTTAGTGTCTATATATTGAAACCAATGTGTTGCATTTGAAAGTTCAGGAAATCCTCTGGGGTCTGTGTGACAGGAAATTAGTCATCTTTCAAAGTCTGTGCATTTTAAGCATAAAATATGACTAAAGAAGTTTAGCAGCTTTTAGCTTAATATTTTAAGATATTGACATTTTATTAAATGTTTGTTTGTTTGTTTGTTACTTGCCCATGAACCCAAATTGTTTGTGATGCATTGAAACGAGGAATAAAATGACAACGTCGCTGGAACTATTAGAGATAAAAGCACAAATATTTCACTGATTTCTTTTCATTGCATTGAGGAAGCAGTAAACTGTCATGAAAAGTCCGATCTTTGAGCACACATTAACAAAAACACTGATAATGCAGAAGTAAACGAATGATATTTTGTGAACCACATGTAGTCGAACACTTTGTCATGTGAGATATTTGGTCACAAAAATGAAACAAAAGTTATTTTTCAGCATTCATAACTGATTGACAAGTTGTGCCAGAAAAACACACTGGACTCCATATTGTTCATTTTCACTCCCCACTTTGTAGGTATGAACCTTGGTTTGGAAGTCATCACTGCAGTAGGTCATCAGGATGACACCAGTATGATATAACCATGACCAAACACACTGATCTAATGGGAGAGTGGGTTTTTACTGGAGACATGAGAGCGATATCGGTCTTTGTCGTCTAACTCTCAACAAGAAAATACATTTCCTAAAATATCTGAGCAGTCCTCTAAACACTGAAAACATTAGTGTCTGGGACCGAACAGATCCCTCGTTTCTCAGCAGTGCATGTCCCGTATATTTCAAACATTGACTTTAGCTGCATAATTCAGGGGAATTCATCACAGCTTTACTGTGTGCAGCGATCCAAAGCAGGAAATGTGATAGTGTGCTAGCACAGGAGACGACATTAGCGAGTCTTTACTTTACTGTGAGCAGTGACAGCTTTAGAATCAGTCGTAAACCTGCGGAAAAAGCCAAACCGTATCCTGCTGTGAAGGTCCGCCGTGACAGTAACATGATATACATTTACATCCAGGCCTCCAGTTTAGCTGCTGTACTGAATGTAATGGCAAGATGAGTTCTGCTTTATGCAATCAGCAGTTAAAACGTCAAAGATCAGAGCCAGTGCAGCGTGCCCAGTGTAAATCTGTGGATGGATCACAAAGGAAGGAGTAAGATTTACTGGATAAAAGGCAGCCTCTATGACTTCTGTTGATGTATTAATAGTTTGCTCAGTAAAACGCTGATGTTTCTGCAGAAGGAGGCAGCCAGCTCTGTCTAAAGGTGTCGGCTCAGTGTGACATTTGAAGAGGACGTCGTGTATGTTGTTATGTAAAAGCACTGCGTTCAGAATAATCTTCTAAGGGGAGCTTTTGATAAATGCAGAGTGAAATGCACAAGCACACAGATACAATA
>NW_007578212.1:211846-214092 GCF_000690725.1 Stegastes partitus | reverse complement strand
GTGAGTGCATCCAAACATTGTGTTCTGCTTCCTCTCCAAACACAATAAACTCGTATTTATCTCTCTGTACTAATGAGGCCTTGTGTTTTAAGCTCGTATTTACTTCAGCAAACTGTGTTGGTGTTCTCCTTTTGCTCTGGTGTTGTTTGGTTTGGAGTTCAAATAGCAGCATCCCACCAGGGACAGGCTGGAATGTAACTCAGCACATAGCCAAAGTACTGTACTTACAGTGCTCAAATATGTATTCACCCCCCCTGGAAGTTTCCCCTTTTATTTATTTTGGCTTTTGACAAGAATTTACAAAAAAAAAAAAGACCTTTTCATGTCAAAGTGAAAACAGATTTCTACAAAGTAACGTCAGTTAATTAAAAGTATAAAATGAATTAAGTGAGTCATCTTGAAGGGGGCAAGTATTTGCTCATTATATTTGGAAGTACTTTGTAGAAATCAATTTGAAATCAATTCAGCATTTGAATCCCTTCTGAAAAGTAATAAAAGGTTAAAACCTTCAAGCAGAGATAAAGACTTTTTATATGTCCTGTATGTAGAATTTTAGGCACTTTACTTATTTAACCTTTATTTAACCAGGCAACGACATTAAGAACAAGATTCTTATTTACAGTGCCGGCCTGGCCTCGACTATTTCTGTTTGATGCTGCTTTATGCTTCTACTTCACTCCTTTTCAAAGACAAATGTTGTATTCTCAACCCCTCTACATTCATCTGACAGCTTTCAGTACAGATTCAATCAGCTGCAGCATTTGTGATGCCCACACATTAACGCTTCACTGAATATAACCTGATAAGGGACGTATCTGCAGAATACGCTTGTCTTTTTGTTCATCATAAGACCAAATGAATGTATAAATGCTGCTTACCTTGCAGTCAACTCAGAGGCAAAAGTGGATTGTCCTCATGTAACTCTAAGAAATGAGCAGACCATCCTTCAACCAGTGGATTTTTCTGCGCTGCGTTGACCACACCTGCCCCACAGACAGAAATAGAGAATATCAAAACATCACTTACAGCACAATAAGGAATCACTTAGAGTTTCTCTATATAAGACTTGCATCATTGTTCTCAAATGGAGAATCCAAGTTCTGTCCTTAAAGCAAAAATAGAAAATACATTCCTCTTCCTGACTTGACCTTCTCACTCACAGCTCTGTAATGTCGCCTGTGATTGTCCGTCTGGAGATGAAGCTCTTGATCACGTCATAATGATTTAAAGTTTGCTTACAGTGAATCAAGTGGTTCTGGAACTAATCCGCCTTTTGTTTATGAGGAGTTTTCCAACACCTGCTTTAGCCTGTCACTGAAATTCATTGCATTTGGCTGAAATACCAGAAAACGTTACTAATTTTGGTTCAGTTGTCGCTTGTTTAATCCTTCAGAAGAGAATTTAAAACATCAATTTGCATCTTTTATGCTAATTACAGTTGAAATATATCACATTTTATATTTTCAAATTTGCAATAATAACAGCACTGATCAAATAACATCTGTGATCAATTGTTTTTAACCACTTTATTTGTGTCACTTATTTAAATAAGACACAATTTTCTGCTCATTTAAGTGAATGTGCAGCAGTTTTCATTGACCTATATCTCCACTGTATCACAGCTACTGTATGTCTGTCATGTAATGTAAGAAACCTGCTCATCTTTAAGCCCTACAGCGCCACCTGGTGCATAGATTGAAAACTATGAAATATTTATCATGAATATTGTGATACACTGCATCCTTCTATAGGCTGCAGTAATGCTTAAAAAGAATGTACATGTAGAATACTTATTTTATTCGTCAAAACCAAGCTTACCTCTACTTTTTTCCCTCTTCAGGTATTTTGACGTGTCACTGCAGTGAACGGCAGGTGGAAATAATTCACTTAACAACGACTTGATTCCATTTGGCTGCTTCAGTTTCAGGGTCCTGATGTTGTGAACTCACTGTCACGGCTTCCTGAGAGGCTGGAGAAGCACAAAGACATTGTTAATGTTATGAGTAACACCTGTTCTTCAGCTTACAGAGCGTACAGAGCAGTGAGTGGATAATTAACACCACATGTGGAGTTTCTAACTGCCATCCGTATAAAAGATAAGAAACCTGAACCACACACATCGTTTTATATTGTTACAACTGAAACTTGTCAGTGTTACATTGGCTAGAAAATAAAATACTCAGTATTTAAATGGAAAAAAATCAATTGTGGCAATAAATTAACAAAACCTCATGTCATCTCTATGC
>NW_007578212.1:194126-211316 GCF_000690725.1 Stegastes partitus | reverse complement strand
TTTAGAATCACCAATTAACCTCAGCATGTTTTTGGACTGTGTGGGGGGAAGCCGGAGAACCCGGAGAGAACCCACGCTGCACGGGGAGAACATGGAGACTCCATGTAGAAAGATTCCGGTACGGGACACGAACTGGCGACCTTCTTGCTGCGAGGCAACAATGCTACGAACTGCGCCACCCTGCAGCCCCAATATTATCATGCATACTTTAATTTTCAATAAAGTAACAAAAGTGAACTACAAACTTTCTGGCTGTGATCATGTAAAATTAAGTTACTGCAACGTTGAATGAGTTAACAAATGTTGAAAGAAAGAAAGAACTACAGGAATATTGAAAACATTGTATGATGTCATAAATAGCCCTTTGCACATGTTGTCTACACTTCTAAAATAACATGTCAAAATACATTTTGTTGTAAAAATTTTATTGTAATTTTCAAACTAGATAGAATAGGTTCACTTAATAGAAAGTTTTTGTGAAAAATGACTGATCACAACAGTTTCCCTACTTTGAAAACTCACTAATTAAAACTCATCATAGTCTTTGTTAAGGTCTTAACAAAACTACAGTCACGTTAAGCCTCTTAGAAGCACTGAAAATAAGACCATAAGGTGGAATATCACTTCTATATCATCAGTAGACCCTCTTCAGGCCTGCTCAGACACATGAAAGCTAAACTATGCCAGTACATCTGTTGTCCGTCCAGCAGGTGGCAGGATTGCTGCAAAGTTCTCTCACAGCAGGGAACATTTACTGAGTTCATATTATGGTCTTCTTCCATTAAATAATGTACAGATTACTAACCTTGATCAAAATGACATTTATATGGAACAAATCAGGCTCATTGCAGTTTTCTCTTTTTGTTGCATTTTGGAATCACAAGTACTGTTGATAAAATCACACAAAACAAATGTTTACACGTGACTGAGCTGCAAATGTCTGCAAGTGGAAATACATGTTAAACAATAGTTTCCCAGAAGACATTTGTAGCTGTGCTCAAAACATACTGAAGTACTGGAAGTCAGACCAGACTTCACATCAAGAGAGAAACCTGAATATTAAATTGGCCTAAAGAGGAAAAGATTTGCTACATTTCCTCTTATTCAACTGAAAACAAACAGAACAAATGACTGTCACATTGTTAGAAACTCACAGCACACAAACACCGTTGCGCTGCTAAATGCGCTCCTCCATGCAGCTGACCCTTAATCTTATTAGTCAGCACATTTCCTGTCTGCCTTTTTATATTCACAGTCACCTTGCGGTTGAGTTCAGAGCAGCCAGCGTTGCCAGGATGTTGCTTCATCTCCAGATAAACCTGCAATCATGAGACCCAGCTCCTCATATTGAAAGTCACACAGTTTCCATTTTGTTGTTCAAATTTAACTTGAATTAGGTCAAGCGTTAAATGTGAGGTTCAGTCGTTTAATTGTGATGTTAAATGTGTTCATTCTGGCCTCAGACTGCTGTTGACTGGCAGTTTGTCAGGTTAAGGTGAACACACTGGACTGTGCAGTCAGAGCTGTGATGTATTGAAGTGATTTTTTAACCCAGCTGGTTTGTGTTTAGTGCAGCAGGGGAACGATACATCAAGGTTCAATGTGGAAAGCGTTCCCGACAATCAGAACAAGGTGCAGAGGATTTAGGTATCAGCAGAAATACAGCAGGCTTCTTATCTGTATCACTGAGTTAAACTGCAACATGTGTTTCTGGGTTTAATGATGTCTAAATGTTTGCTCAGTTTGTGGCAGCTTCTGAATCGAAGTCATACAGCTCTGTTGGCTCCTTTTATTTATTTCTTTATTTGAACTGCTGTTGCTCTGTCTTTCCTCAAGAGGGCGCACGTTCCTTACAAACACAACTGAGCTGAATTCAAAGGGGGACACTGGATTTTCCTTCCTGTCACATGAGAGTCTGACTCACGCCTTCATGTGGTCAGTGAAAGTGAGTCATGCTGGGAATCTTTCCAAACTCATTTGTGTGTGCATTTTTTACACTCCATTGTGTTTGTTGATTGTAGTGTCCAGCCAGTGTGGGTTGAGAGCTGGGTGACTGTGAGGGAGGGCTTTCACTTCAGATTAGGCGGCATTATGAATTTACCGGGACACACTGATCTCAACGCAGACAGACTATGAGACGGTCAGACACACAGATTAGGTGCGACCTCCGCCTTACAGGTGCTCAGATTACATGTGCACCTTGAACTGCTGTGTAGTTTAATCTGCCGCTGGACGCTTGATTGTCTGATGTGTTTCTGTCTGTCCGTCCAGGCTGTGTTACCACTGTTCACAAAAACTATGCAACATTTCCATCCATCCATCATCTATACACCACTTAATCCTCACTAGGGTCATGGGGGGCTGGAGTCTATCCCAGCTGCCTCAGGGTGAAGGCAGGTTCACCTGGACAGGTCACCAGTCTATCACAGGGCTACACTTAGAGACAGACAACCAAGCACACTCACATTCACACCTACAGACAATTTAGAATCACCAATTAACCTCAGCATGTTTTTGGACTGTGTGGGAGGAAGCCGGAGAACCCGGAGAGAACCCACGCTGCACAGGGAGAACATGGAGACTCCACACAGAAAGATCCCAGGTGTCCTCACTGGGACGCGAACCGGCAACCTTCTTGCTGCGAGGCAACGATGCTAACCACTGAGCCACCTTGCAGCCCTATTTCATTGGGCAGCAACATTTGAATCTCCTAAATAGAGCTGATCAATTAGGGGAAAATGGCTAATTTAGATTTTTCTACAGATACGGCGATTTCATTTGCAATCTCAGTTTACATTTGCTGTATAACAGATTAAAAACATGGTGGAGAATTATCGCATCAAGCACAATTAAAAACATGTCTGTCACACAAAGAATAGACATTAATATGTAATAGCACTGACACATAGTTTATGTAGTTTAAACCCAGATTCAGGCTCGCTGCTTAACGTATGTCCTAGATTGCAGCCTTTGTCATTTGCTAGTTGCATTATTTACAATTGCAACTTTTATTTAAAGTAGATTCTTTTTTTTGTCATTTATTGTCCATAACTTTTTGTTTTCTGTATCACATAAAACTGATATTTCACCATTTCAACACATAATATAAATATAAAATAATCATTCATTGTTCATTTATTATTATGAACTTTATTCTCTGTACTTGTTGAATGCTTACGAACAAGTTTCCCTTTTTGTTCACGTGTTCTTCTGACTCCTGATGTTGACAGTTTATTCGAGGTGTTGTAACTGACTCCATTTTCCCTGTAATTAGCACCAAAATACACGGTCTGTTCCTAGAACCTTCCTGTGAGTTTACAGATACCGTAAGTATCACTTCCTTTTTACACAGTGAGGTCAAATATAGTCATTTATGGGACCTGTGCTGTCAAAATGACATGTTATTAACATCTAACCATAAAACAGTGGTGATTTTCACATACTTTCAGTGTGAATTTAAAATGTATGGACACTGTGTGGATACTTTTTCACACTCTTGCAAGCAGTTAAATGAGGAAATTGATAAAACTGATAAAATAAATAAATAAATAAATGAATAAAATAGAAATAAATCTCATTCACAGGGAAATGGCAAGGTTATGACTACCTCCTTAGAAAGTAGTAGAAAGTAGTCATTTTTGATGGATTGGTCAGTGTGTGTGGGCGCTACTTCTGTTTCCCCGTACATGCACTCAGTCCGTTACTCCTTCTTCCTGACTGGACTGAGGCTGATGTTGGCTGAAGCTGTGGGTGGAGGAGGCTGGCTGTTTACACCTCCAGCTCAAAATCAAAGTACTGTGAGTCAAAGTAGTGAAACCTTTCTGTATCCGTCTTCTCCTCCACTGCTGAAACGCATCAGGATTGAATGCCACATGATTGAGTGGGTCGAAATGACCTTTGACCCCGCTAAACTGCTCTTTACAAGCAGCATGGAATCAATCAATCAATCAATCAATCAAACTTTATTTATAAAGCACTTTTCATCACTGACATGCATCACAAAGAGCTGTACATTACAGAACACAATCAGGAGGGATCAGGGGACACAAAATAATAAAATACCAAACCCCACCCACCCTCCCAGCCCACATTTAACACAGAATGCCACTCACACACACACACAAATACACACACACAGATGCACACACTGGGACACCAAGTCAGGTCTCTACAGGAAGCCACATTGAATTAGAATGGGGAAACACAGGGGCAAAAACTAAAATGATAAAATCATAAGATATATAAAACTAATAAAATGATCAAAGTTGAAAAAAAAATACAAAAAAATTAAAAAATAATTTTGAAAAAAATATTTAAAACCAAACTATAAAAGAAAATAAATGAAAAGTATTAGACTTAAGTGGAGTAAAATACATAAGGTTAAAGGAGTAGACTAAAAGAGAGGCTAAAAGAATTAGCCTCTCAGATTAAAAAGGTCGGTCTTGAGTTTGCCTTTAAAAATATGAACAGTAGGTGCTGCCCTCAGGAAGAACCTGGCTTCAAACTTGTCAATCCTGGTCCCACCAAATGCTTGGTTTTAAAGTGGTGACAGTAGATGTACCTTGTGAGAACACCACTGTTGGGCAACAACATGTTGTTGGCCTCTAGAAGCTATCAAGGCTAACAATTTAGCATGCTAATGAGCAGGTAATGTGATGTAGGAAATGCAACGATACAATGAAAACACAAGGCTCATATGTTAACATTTTCCTCACACATGATAAAATTCAGAAGAAAAACACCATGCAACTAAAATTACAACATATTACTTACCCTCAGCTGAAAACAGAACTTGCATTGTGTCCAATATCAGCTAATGCGTCAAAACCCATGAACTCAGAGCTTTCAGAAGATTTCTACATACATGTTGTGAATAACACAAGAGCCCGTCTGAAGGAGCCAGTCCTTCCTGACTGGTTACAATTTGTAAAATAAGTCCATTTTATTTAAATGCTCACAATATCACACATACAACGCCCTCTGGATGAACAAAAACTCCCCCAATGAAGCCTTCAACTGGAAAAGAGTTACTGAAACTTAGCATCCCTGCTAGCTTCGGGACGTTTTGTGAGCTAACGTAATTAGAAGATTGCTACCTTTACAGACATTTAGCAGAAAACATGAGCTTGACTCCCTCCAAAGCTAACAAAATCCACCTAACAGCGCATCCAAAGTTCTATTTTGTTAGTTTAATCTATAAAACAACACAGGGATTACGTTCTGGGCCTGGAGCATCCACTTCACTTTGGCTCCATGAAGTTTCTGTGCCAAGAGATAATCAAAGTGTGTTTTAAAACTACATGTTGTTTTAAATTTTTTATCAGTTTTTGATCAAATTATACATTAAAGGTGCTGCTAGGAAGATTTTATTACCTTTGAACAGAGTCCTTTTATTTCTTTCTCACTACTTACAGTATCTGTGCTAAGCTAAGCTAAGTAGCGACTGGCTGTACCAACATTAGGTCTCATGTAGAAAGCAAGCAAACACATCTTTCTTTAAGAGAGTCAAACGTTGAATCATTGAATGAGTTGGTGGTAATGATGACATATAAAAGATGAATGTATTGAAACTAAAAAGGACGCTGCAAGTGGAGTGCTGTCCACATTAGATATGAACTGGGTTTCCACCCAAATGTAAATGTTAACTGATTTGTCACTTGCAGAAGAAGAAGGTGCAACAAGGTGACATAATTAAAGGAGGGCCAGTCAAATGTCAAATAAGACAACAAACCATGAGTAATTGTTTACATAATAGAACGCTTGGTGACACAGAGCACGTTGGACAATGGAAATGGAGGGTTTTGAACAGCTAATATTTCAGCGATATGCTCTTGGAAGAGTTCTGGTGAAAAAGATTTAGAGATTTTTGTCAAATTTCAAGCATTTCCAAATAAAAAACCAGTACATAAAAACAACTGGATTGAACTGCAACTATTATCAGTGGACATAATCGACACTAGTTGCCAACAGATGTATGACTCATTAGTCACTTCAGTCATCCAACGCACCAACCTGCAATCATCCCACGACACACTGATGACCATGCACCGCATGATAAGGAGGAATATCGCAGGTTTAAAGTAAATGACAGCTTCCAAGAACTAGTTTGTCTTCATCACTACCACCCACAGACACACAGTTATGTAATGCAGCTCTAAAGAGGCAAGAAAACAGGGACTGTGATCATCTTTGTAGGAGATGAAACTGCACATTATTCAGTCGGTCTTATGTAATAAAGTGAAGGACACGATTCAGCAGCATTACCATGCACACCGGCTACCGCACTGGTTATTAGTCTGCAAGGCTTGTAGAGGCCTGTGTGCACAGAACTAATACAGCTGCTGTTTGTGAATTAGGTACTTCTTAAAAATGAAAAATTAGGGGGGCAGCTGTAGCTCACCTGGTTGAGCTGGTGTCCCATGTGCAGGGCTACAGTCCCAATGTGGAGGTCATGGGTTCCAATCCCGCTCATGACCCTTTCCTATCCAATAAAGACACAAAGGCCAAAAAAATAACTTAGAAAAGAAAAATTATGTATAAATCTTAATTAAATTTAGCTTCTACTTTGTCATATGTTTTGCAACATTCAGTACATTTCAGGCTTCTGTTATCGACTTAACTTCCCAAGATGCCTTTCTACAACAAACAGAACAGGTTCATACCTGTTGCCTTCAATAACAGTGTAGTGAATAGGGGGAAAAATCAGTGGCAGCTCCACACCTTTTTTTCTAATTGAACCTGTTGTTGTTGCTATGTGTGGGAGGTTTGTTTTGCTTCTACTCATCCTCTTTTTATATTTCACTGTTTACTCTGTGAAGTAAAGTATGTGAGAAGAATACCAAATAGCTTCATCATCATCACGTGTGTTGAATGCGAGTGCGTCCTACACACACTCTATACCGCTGTGTCGTCACTGCTCTGCTGCAATGCTATGCCTGCAATGCGAGCTGCTTTTATGTTATGTGAGCGCATGCTGGATGTTCAGGACACTGGGTTCATTCTGCGTTGGAGACACGCTGCAGGCAGTGCAGGCTGCTCAAATCTCTGTGTGTCATTTGCATATAATGACTTTTTTGAAAGCTAATACTGACGCTGACACTTCTAGCAGCTTCACATTCTTCGACTGTTTGTAGCGACTGGATTGAAATGTCGCACAGACTCTGTTTTTATAACTAATCTTCAAAGACGCCGTGCTGTTGGCCACACCCTGGTCAGAGATGTTAGAAATCAAGGTGTTGCCTTTGAGCGCCGATGTTCAACACGTTCTCCTCAGGTATGCAGCTGCAGGCGGGGAGGAGAGTGTGTTACATTAGAGCATCAAAGCTTGAAGATCACACGCTAATTTGAAAGTATATCTGTGATGCCCTAGATACAGGCTCCTTTACCTTGTTTTTACTGGTTTTAAAGTATGTTGTACACTTACAAAGACATTAAAAAAAGAACAACTTGTACATACGTGTCGATTGGAACACATCAGTAGAAATCAGACTGAAATACAAACAGCTGTCTTGAGGTAAAAGCTGGGCTTTTCAAAGTGGAATTGTGCTGATGATTGGTTGCCTGACATACGTTGAAGGTCAATGTGTGCACAATGTAGTTTAAAAAGTCTGACTGCAGCCCAGATCAAGTATTGAAGCCACATGTTTGACGTATACGCCGGACTGCGCTGCTCATTTGTGTTAATGCCCCATGCAGAGATCAGGGCTAAGTTAGTGGGCCATGCATCCTGAAGCCTTAAGAGGATGTACAGCAGCTAAGGGCAGATACTGACATGACATATTCGGCGTTAAAGCTGCTCTCATATGGCGGGATTAGGAAGCAATTAATTGCAAAGTCTGAGACGTGCAACAAACCAGATGATACCTGCGGAGTTCATACAGCCTACATTGGCTCTAATTGGGGGTTCGCTGTTATTGAAGATAAATTTAGATCAGCAAATGACCCTGTTAATTAAGTGGATACAGAAATCAATGTCATCTGGGACTAATTTGCGGAAGAAAAAAAAAGGAAAAGAAAAATCCATTGACCAGTTTTAGTGTGGAGGACTGCTGGATTGCGTGGTTGAGATGCAACGACATGCAGATATAAAGCAGGTTTATAAAGGATCCTTGATAAGACCATTAGAGCTGCCCCACCCTGAGAGGGCAGAGGATCAGGAAGGTTAGAAGTTTCCTGGAAATGATCCACCAGCTGACGCTAAAGAAGTCTGTCCTCTACAGACAACGCTGCAGCTACATTCAGCTTTAGCAAGGAGTTAGTTAGACATGTATAACCAAAACTTGTGGTGATCGTATGTGTTCCTACTTTCCTCTATTTTCTAAAAGAACTCATTGCCCCAGTGCCTTCATTTATAGTTAAAATCTGCCCTCACTTCACTACTTTAAGGGCACAGAAAGGATGGAAATGGCAACATGGAAGGTATCATGAGTGTAGTGCAGCTCCCCTTCATTTCACTTTAATAAATGAACTGTTGAAAGGTTAGATAAGACAAAAATGTGACAAATATACCTATCATTGCCCCATACATGACCACAAAATCAAGCGAGACAAACCTCAAACCACACATATCTAACTGGTGATATTCTCACATAGAAAACTGGCAGAAACTCAGCAACGTCATGCTGAGTGTGAACTCAGATTTCTAAAGAGTTTACATTTGCAGAAGTGGATTGTTGCAAGTCCGGGAACTCTACGCAACTGGAGAGACTCAGTTCTGTCAGCCTGTTGCAAGAAACGGGACAATCAGAGTCATCATCTGTTAGAACATCATCAAAGGCATCAGATTTGTCTTTGAGCAGAGCACAGATTTTGTGTTTCACACAGTTTCCTATTGAGTGCTTCCTCACAGATAATGATGCATTGTAGCTCAGAACAATACAACTCTTTTGTAATGAAGCAGACTGATTTGGGAATTTATACCTCTGACGCAAGCAGAGCAAATAAACTGGAGGTCAGGTTGGGTATCAGGCATTGTGGTGTCATACATGAGGAACACAATTGTACAACTGACTGAGTGTTCGGGAGACGCAGTTTTGACAGTTAACCAACGTTATGACACAAAATCACAGCTCTCTGTACTTCAATGAACTTCTCGATGATCCGAATCATTTTGGTTGAAACTATTCAAAAATCAGATAATGTCCTTTATATCGTTGACCTTCATCTATTTTCTATTTCCTTAACTGAATCCTCAATAGTCTATTTTCGACTGCAGGAACTTGTCATTTTAGCCTGAACCTGGGTAAGTGTTCCACCCACAGGACTAACCTCTATTGCTTTATTTCCTACGTGCTCATAGAACAGGAGTTTCATTAAGTAACGACTATTTCTTTATATGTTTTGTTGAGCTCAGAGTTCACGTTGCAGTCAGAGCTGTCGGCCCCTACACCACAATGGAAACAGAAAGACTGAAAGGACCTTTATTCCAGTAAACATTCATGTCTGCAGTGGAAAACTGCCTAATGTCTCTCTTCAAAAGTTACCTGTCATTAACATTCCAGGTTCACTCCGTCACTCTGTTTTCTGGTGATGCTGACCACCGTAACACAGCCGAGCTCATCTCTGCCTGCAGTCTTGTTTTCTGTTTACTGGGATTTTTATTTCGTACAACTTTTTAACTACAAACTTGTGGGAAATGTAGTTAGAAAGCTAGCAGAAAACTCTAATTAACTAAAAGAAATCGTTGAAATAGGCAGCTGTGTGATGCACAAATAGTTTAAATACATACAAGTTAAATACAGTTGAAATAGGTTGGTGAAATGGTTGTAATAGTTAGCCTAAATAAGTGACTCAAATTGTTAGCATTTTAAATGGTTGAAATAGTAAGCTAAAAATTAATTAAACTAGTTCACAAAAGCACTTTACAAACTGTTACCTTCAAATAGCAGATAATTGATTCAAGTCAAAATGGCGAAGCTACTTCCGAAAAAGTTACAGCAGTTAGCTTAATCAGAAAGATGAATGGTTGGAACTGTTAGCTAAGTAGTAGCAACAATAATTTACAAATACCTAAAAAAAAAAAAGAATAAATGGTTCCAAATGGTTATCCCAAACCAATATATAAATCCTTTAAATATATGGCTAAAGTTAATTTGAAGGATTTGTATTTGTTAGCTAAAACACATTTGTTAATAATGAAATAATTTGTTGAAATACTCTAGCTGCTAGCTACGTATACGGAGCTAAAAGCATTTTGAAACAGTTAACTCATTGACTGAACTTAATGAGCTGGTTAATTAGCTCAAAGTATTTTAGAAAAAGCTGAAACAAAAGCATTGATGAACAGTTCCAGTCATTAGCCGAATGTGGTCGATAAATTGTTATAAAGCTGAAATAAATAAATGACTAAATTCTAACAATTGTTAGCTAAAACTAATGTAATCTGAAACTAAAAAGGAAAAAAAAAAAAAAGTGGATAATTATTGCTGGAAAACAGCTCATGTGAAAACAAAATTAATTTCCTACTTATTTGTCTGAAAATTACTGTAACACTTTCCTTGTTTATGTCTGTGTTTAATAGCATCCAGTCTAGAATTAGGTCAAGTGAAAACATTGCTGATGTTCATTACTGTATCTCTGCCATCCAGCAGATTTGGGTGGAGAACTTTGTGGTAATACTCCACCCCTGTTTTGTTTTGGTTCTGCTGTGATGAGCGCTGGATATTTTGAAGTCCTGGGAACTGTAGTTTGATCAAGTTAAGCAAGCGGTATTTCAAAAATCAGTTACAGCAATTTTAAAATGAAGAAGTTGGTTGCAGCCTCTCGAAGCTTCCCACGTGTCTCAATACAACAAAGTCCCAGATGCAAAACAATGACGACCTGTGGGTCAGCGGCCTGTGGTCTGAAGTCAGATTAAAGAGGCTTTTTATCAAATTCGTATGTAATGAAATGTTCTGAATGCTCGCCAGATATGTTAATTTGCTGAAATGACGTAAAATTAAGACAAGCAGATTACATTACATTAGATTAGACAGAACTTTATCGATCCCTTTGGTAGGGTAGACAGTATCGCAGTTGAATACTTTGGACTTTTCTTAACTTAGCTTCAGCACATTGTTTTTCAGCATGGCGTGGCCCCACTTTTAAGACATTAACAGCCTGAACCTCCTGTTGCTCTACAGTTGCATAAGGTCATTAACTAAAAGCCTGGAGTGTAAACAGCGAGCTGTTGTTGGTACACAGAACAACCGGGTGGCACAGTTGGCTCCACATGTGCCTGGTGACCTGTGACATAAGGAGGCTCCCTGCCAACCTGCATCACCTTAAGCTGCCACTCACTCCCTTCTGTTTCTGTGTGTCTGTGTATGCATCGTAAACATAACTTTGACGGTGTTTGATTCCAAAAAGTATCCATCCATCCATTATCTATACACGCTTAATCCTCACTAGGGTCATGGGGGGCTGGAGTCTATCCCAGCTGACTCAGGGTGAAGGCAGGTTCACCTGGACAGGTCACCAGTCTATCACAGGGCTACACTTAGAGACAGACAACCAAGCACACTCACATTCACACCTACGGACAATTTAGAATCACCAATTAACCTCAACATGTTTTTGGACCTTGTGGGAGGAAGCAGGAGAACCTGGAGAGAACCCACGCTGCACGGGGAGAACATGGAGACTCCACACAGGAAGATCCCAGTGCCCCCACCAGGACGAGGTGCTGCGAGGCAACAGTGCTACCAACTGTGCCACCCTGCAGCCCTCCAAAAAATATTTTATTTTTAAAAAACAAGATATTGTAAGTCATTTTTTGAGACGTCTCCAAACTTATCAAACGTAACAACTTTAGTCAGATGCTGCATCCTTTGGGTTTTGAAACTGATCTGAAACACGCTTCTGGTGTCATTTTGTAATTGTTTCGACCTCCTTTGTGATTTTTAAATTGTGCTTCAGTGTCTGGTTTCATTATATAATCCGTAGCCTTGGCCTCCTCCTGCACTTTGCTACGACACACACGCGGACGTACACACACCTACACACAAACACAATAGTTGTAGGCCGCTCAGAATCAATGAGCTCTTGGTGTACGGAGGATACGTCACACCGTCCGTCTGGGTCACAGACGGAGGCAAATTCAATTCATTCCAGTGTTTTTCCTCTCACTGAGCACACAGTGCGTCCTGTCCAAACACAAGCTGCTGCCCACCTCTAGCCTACAAACACTTTGACTCACAGCCTAGACAATCTAATGATCCTTTTGAGGAGGTGGTACTTTTCCAGTTTCCCGCTTTGCATAATTAATGGTACAAATACGTAGACTGCATTGGCCTTGACTTTCCCCAGAGGTGCCATCACACACACGTATGTGCATGAACATGGTCACAGAGTGATGGGGTTCATGTGAACCTGAGTTATGAAAGTGTTGCGGTCAAGGCTTGGCAGTGTGTTAGAGGTCATCAGTATTCTCTATATAAAACCACAGTCAAATATTCATTGAGGCACGGTGGAATGTTTGTCTTTTTATCAACAATTGTACGTTTCGCTACGCAAACATTACCAAGAAGCGGAAATAATTTTCTTTGCACACCTCACTGCATGTTTTGATTAAAATATGTCTGAGCAGCAGGATTGCTGAGCCTGTTTGGTAATAGTTGTTTCTGGTCCAAAAGTGAGCCCATAAAGACACTGGTGCAGGCTTCAGCTACGGGACCAGTTTGTGCCTGCAGCACCACTGACATGCCATTTGGAAGTCTTCATATCCAACTTGATTAAGTCAATTAAAGAGTATAAACTTGTTAAGTAATTTTATTCCCCTTTACCAAACTATGTTGGGTAAACCAAACTGAGGTCACATTTTTAATGTTTGACCAACGTCTCCCAAACTTCCCCCAGATAGAGGAAGTGTTTGTTACTTACGAGAAAGTGAACTATTTAAAGGGCTTATATAAGCACTGTGCTGAGGTTAAAGGACCACGATCATGGCTCAAAGAAACAAATTTGTCTTTTGTTTAAAACAAGAGCCTTTCAGTGGTCCAAGTGTTTAATGAACCAATACATCCACCCTGACCTCCTCTCTGTGCTGACTCTGTGGCTAGCATCATGTATACAGTTGCCACAAGGGGAGCAATGATGTGTTTGTGGTTTGCAGGGATTTGCGGAAACAACTGATGCTACGTCACACAACCACTAAATCATACAATGTAGACAGTTAAATGTAACTATGGATTGTGATGGGCTCCTTGTGCAAATAACTTATGGGGCTGTCTTTTTATGTCATATCAGTTAATGATACTGTATGGGATAATTATCATATTTCAAAACTCTTTATTCTTTAAAACCCGTAATAAAATTAGATTTTTTGAAGTGTTTTGCTGACTTAAAGCTAACTTTTGAAGGCTGGCATAATGTTTTGCTAATAAATAAATAAATAAATAAATAAATAAATAAATAACCTCTGCACAATTATTTTTTCTTTGAGTCTTTACTCAAATGTGTCGCTGTTCTTGGTGTGTTATTTAGTTTTTGATATGAAAACTGGTGCACATACAGCGAGGCAAAAGTTCTGAAACATTGAAAAACTATATTTTGAGACATTTGCTCATTGTGCACATGTACATTTGCACTTGTGTTGTCGACTGTTCTTTCAGGTGCTTTTTTCAGAGTTTTCAGAGATCTGCCCACACAGTTGTGAGATTGTGAGTTGTGATTTGTGCCAGCATGATCAGGCAGCTCTGCTCAGAAACTCTGACTAAACAGCTGGAATTCTGGATGCAGAGGCAACTAGTCTCAAACCCCTTTTCCACTGAGCTGCTTCCAGTTTGGAGCCAGAGCCTGACTTAGCACCAGTTCTTTGTGTTTCCACCACCTAAGCACCGGCTCCAGGTTCTCAAAATTGGTGCTCAGCAAACAGCAACTCTTTGCTGGGCCAGAGCTAAAAACCGAGTACATCAGGGGCTGGAGGCGGGGTTATCGTGACCAACACAGAATGGGACACACAAGCGGTAACTTGTGTCGTTTTTTGCCAGGACATCCCTGGTCCGATCGCAGATGTATTGGAATGACTCAGAAGACACACGGAAGTGTTGCACAAACTGTTGCGCCCTGAAATCTGGTGCAATTGTTTCCCAACAGTGTCTGGAAAACAGTATTTTTATAACTTCAGTGTACTGCGGTATTTACGTTTGAAATGCTCATAGAAAAACTGCATGAGAAAAAAATCACTTAGTTTCATCTTGGACAAATCTGACATTAGAACGTCCTAGTTTACTTTTTCTAAAGTCATTGTTAGTTGCACACAGGTCTGAGCACCAGGGCCACCAACAGCAGCTACAGCAGCCTGCAATGTGGGGCGTTCAGGGAACATCTGTAAATTGTACAGTCTGTCAAAGAGAAAATGTTCAGCAAGTCATATGTTTTTCCTGTGAGAAGGTAGTAGGTGCAACTAAATTAAATAATTGGTTACACGGTCAGTCTGTATTTGTCTGTCAGTTAGTCCTGGGTGGACTTCCATATGGCATGAGCGTTGTTCTGTGAACGGCTACATATGCAGTGACATATGGCGGGGCTCTAACTTGGCTCCTTGCCAATGGAAAAGCAAACAGGAACAATATTTCAACCAACTAAGCACTGGAACTAGCACCAGCAACAAACTAGCACCTGGTTCTTCTTGGTGGAGAAGGGGCATCACATAGCCAGGCCATACCCTCGTATGTGCTGCATAGAATCGTCTGGCGGCACCTCATCGTCTTTCTGCTATATGGAGGGTAAAAAGCTGTGGTGTGTTTGTATGTCTTTAAACCAATCATCGTCATATTTGGTGGGGCTGAGAACAGGATGCACAGATGGTGTTCCCTCAAACTAGTGATGAACGAATGTTTGGGTGGAAGGGATGTTTGCTTGACGGGAGGTGAGTCCTGGGAAAAGTAACATGAAATGCACAGCCAGTGGCAAGCTTATACCTGCAATCTACAGATCCAGTGAGTCAGCGAGCTCTTTAAAACAGTTGTTTCCTTTGTTTGCTGAAGCCCAACCACGTCTTATTCATCAGGTTAGGTGGGACTGACATACTACTCTACCGATGGATGCCATATGTGAACACCTGAAAGCCACACAAATACAGATGCCTGGTGCTAGCAAAAGGTTGTAAACAACACATTTAATGGATATGGTGTTGTATTGTCAATGCATGGGATTATGACTCATGAGAACAACTAAAAACTGGCAGAAAAACTACAAGTATTTGTGGGTGGTCTAAGGCAGTCTGGTGCTTTACCTTTGGAGATCATTCTTTAGTCTTCACTGTTATTCTCAGTACTGGGGCAACCTTTCTTCGATGGAAAAAAAAAGTCCCTGAATGACATCATACATTTCTTGGTCCATAGTGCAAAGCTCAATTTGTCATTAAACATTTGAGATAACAATAAATGCCATTTTGTCTAGCGGACAAAGTGACTCCAGCCAGTAGTTTTTAATGAAATCAGGATGTAAAATTTATTAGCAAGGTTACATAAATGAATGCACCCTGTGAGGTTTAAATCAACCAGTTAGGTTATTTCTGTGGCTGAGAAATGAGTGTGAGTATCTTATTGCCTTGCACATCTAAATCCTTCCTGATGTCGTCATCTTTTCTCACTCTGCTTGACTTCAGAAATAGTTTGTGGCTGTATCAACATGTTGCTGAGTTTATCCCCACAGCTGCTTTTACTTCCCACCACACCAGTGGTACTACCCCGCCTTGCTTTTTTTTTTTCCCCTCTCTCCATCTCGCTGAGACTACGTGAGCCGCCACACATCTCTGTCTAGGATTAAATATTCATGTCGTGGAAGGAGGAAAAAGAGGAGGAGGGAGATGAAGAGAGAAGCTGTCGGAGGAGGGATGAGAGTGCAGCTTGTTCAGGTGGACGTGAGCGAAGTCACATCCACCTCTTTCATTTATTCATCTCCAACTTGTTTCTCGTCACCTTTCGTTTCCTCGTTATAACTCCGCTCCTGTCCTCTCTTTGGACTTCTCCCTCCTCTTTGCCTTGCCGTCTTCCTCCTCCCATCTTCCACCCTTTATTTCTCCTCATCTGCCCTTGTGTTTTCTCTACCTGTTGTCCTCCTCTGTCCAACCTCATGTTGTCGTGTCTGCGTCCCAGGACGATCCTATTAGTCAGCTATCTGTAACTCATTAACTTGTCGAGGATTTAGGCAGAGCCAGGACACCGATATAACAGGAAGTAAGCTGCTGTTGTCTAACGTCAACTCTGAGGCGCTGGAGCCACCTTGGCACATCTTCTTCTTTCGAGATTTAGCTTGTCTTTAGTCCAGCCGCTAATCTGGAGTCTATTTGGGGCTAAAGGGAATGATGTTAATGTGCCGCCTGCCAAGTTTGCCAGTGTTTTGGCACCTGGATCTACTTTGCTTCAAAGATATCCTGCACTAATTCTTTCTGCTACAGCTAGATGACGAATGCAAACATCAGCAGCAGCATAATCCACTGAAGTTACAATACGTAGCTTTGCACATTCAGGCAAATCTTTTCCCAGTGTCCCTGTTGAAGTACTTTTCCCTTTCTAACTCACCTGGTCATCAGTTAAACCAACTATTTTTTAAATTTATTAAAACTTAGATTATGGAACAAAAACCATGGCTGATGTAACTCAATTTCCTGTGGCTGCCTGTAAAGGCATGTCTGACATTTCACTCCACCACAGACTGTATTTAAACAATGGATGTCGTCACTTAGTTGGAAAAGAGAAGTCAGTGTGCTTTTGACTTGTATTCTTTCTAACAGCCAGCAGGGGGCGACTTCTCTGGTTGCAAAAAGAAGTCTAATTGTATAGAAGTCGATGAGAAACTGACCCTACTTCTCACTTGATTTGTTCCCTCATGAAACATTTTTCTGATTAAGTTTATGTTCTCAGTTGAACATGTCCAGACTTTTTGAATACAGAATAATTTTCATTTTGCAGATATGTTTTAAGGTGGGGCTACCTTGTGATTGACATGTAGCTACCATTTCTTTGTACGTAATGTCCCCAAGTTGTCAGTCAGATCTACTTTTTGTTTGATAGATCCAGTTACAAAAGGGGAGTTTTGTTCCCGAGGTTTTTTTTAATGCCAGGAAATCCTGTCAGTTAGTTGAACCACTTTTCATCTGTAACAGTGTGGGTCTTTTTTAGTGAATTTATTTTAAGTTTCTTCTGGTGCGGGGGACTTCCTGCAGTGTTCTGCACATTCCATGTAACCACAGCATCCTGGTTTGAA
>NW_007578212.1:154890-193628 GCF_000690725.1 Stegastes partitus | reverse complement strand
ATACTGTATAGATGTCCTTTTGCACAGCTTTAATATTATTAATGTTGAAGAGAGCCAGAGCTATGATGTCATGTGCACAATGGAGGATTGTACTATTGCAAACCCCTGTGAATGTTTTAAATAACTGCTGACAAAGCATTTACTAATCAGCTTTTTCTGCATGTCTTTTCGCCACAGATCATGCCTTTTCTTTAGGTGTCTTGTGAACTGAAGCATGCTCATTAGGTAAGAAAACATGTGAATGGTTAGATGACAATGATGGAAAAAGCTTTCGGTCAGTGTCTCAGGAGTGAAGCACTGAGTTTCATTCTGACATAAAACTGAAAACCAGTCACGCAGTAGACTTCAAGCAAAACCTTCACTTCCACGTTACTTTCTGTTACTTAAAATGAAAAGAAAACATCCACCTCTTGTATGTGCTGGTAAGCGGGTATAATTAAAATATCATTAAAGAATTAAATTAATCACAGAAGGAAACGTTCTGTCTCTAAACCTATAATCTACAAATGCAGTGTGACTCACTGCAGTAAGATGATATTTTTGTGAGGGCGATGGAGCTACGCAGAGGACCCCGTAAAAGGGCTTTTATTTCACCGCCGGTGTAATCAGGGATAACACATGGTCTATTTAATCCGCTCTGCTCCATTCAAGGCCCGCTGAATGACTTATCCTCGCCCATTCAGCGCAAAATCTCTGAATCAATGGCCTCCGCACAAATGAGAGGGATGAGTTTTCACTCCAACCCACGAATAATGCAGGAAGTGCATTCTTTAGAAACAAAAACCAGAAGGTCATCTTCAGCATGTGAGTATACAGTTTAGTGACACACTGCTTTATATTCATAAGATACTAAAACTAAGGCAGGATTCTCAGTACAACCCTCACATCTCTGACTAATAGCTGCTGATCATCTCTGTGCATCGTGTTGTTAAACAAACCACCTTCACTGGATTCTAACTTCACATGGACGTCTTTTAATCAAGGCCCCTTACAGATTAAATTTCAGGCTAGAAAGGGACTGTAGTGTCGCTTCAAACCAGTTTGGTGCATTTTGAGGAACAAAGCTGCAGGGTCTCTAAAGGGGAAGCTTGCAGGATGTGTTGTTGGTTTAACTAGTAAACCATTGCACACAAGTACGATGGAAGATGTGTGACATTCCTATTTTAACGAAAGACTTTGGTCACTGGTGCCCAGACGTCATAAAAGCATAAAAGACAGTGTTGCAATGCAAGTGCAATGATATGCGCTGGCAGTTGATGACCATGACCTCTTTCTTCACACCAACCCGCCACGGTGCAGCAGAATTACGAAAAAACAAAATAACATCATCTGACTAAAGTGTTGGTCCACCACATGCTGGTAGAATAGATTCAGTCCACCTTGGAATTGATCCACCAAGTCTCCGGCCTCTACTGGAGCTCTGAGTTCATTCAACGTGGAAACAGATTCTCCTCCTGCATTACAAATGTCAGTTAACTGCACTCAGGTTCATTAATTTGCTCAAAGTCATCCCATAAATTGTGAAAGTGTAGAATTATCTGAGCCAAATTAGCTGAACTTGAGAAAGCAAGTTGAATAAACTCAAAATATTAAGTTGAATCAACTAGTCAAACAGAGATACTGACAGACAGGTTTTCACTTTGCATTTTTTAAGTTTGAACAGTTTCTTCCTCAAATGTTAAAGTCATTTTTGACCAGAATCAGTTTAAGACAAACTCTATGAGACTGCTGCAGCTTATAGTCTACTAGTCTAACGGTGTAAGGACTACATTCACTACTAACTTTTACTATAAAAAGAAATAACCATCAACTAATTTACCATCTGTCAAGAACACACAGAAAGTTTCCACCATGTCTGTTTTCTCAAGCTACTAAAAACAAGAATCTCTTGCAATGCATCCTGGGGTGTCTACTTATGCTAGTTTTGTTTCTTACGCACTGAATTTAACGAGTTGAGTGACTGTTTATTCATTTAACTCATCATTTTAAGTGCCTCAAGTTATAGAAATGGGTGTTTCTAAGTTATAAAGTGGTCTGAAACTGAAAGACAGTCGGCCCTTTACATCCAATTTATTAAAAATCAGCAAAATTCTTATATTTACATTAAATAAACAAGAATAAATTAGTTGATTTGACTAAAATCCTCTATGAATTGTCTTTATGTTCATTTGAATATGATGGACTTGACATTATTTTTAGCAATTTCAATTCTTTTACTTTGAGGTAGTTTTTTTCAGTTTCTTTAATCACTTAATTGTTTTCACAGGCTCAAAATCATAAGTGTCCAAGACCTTACAATCTTTGTATGCACCCCTCTGGCAACTGCAAACGTTCTAGAAGTAATCCCTCTGTATTTTTGTATCTATGTGGGTCAAAGAGTTCATATCTGTGTTCACAGGATGTGTGTGTCTCGCTGTGGTTGTGCATGCGTGTGGTGTGTATATATATGCTGTATGACGCAAGATTGCCTTATTACCAAGCAATTGGTCGGAGCTAAGCGTGTAGAGGACAAGGAGCTGAGTCATGGCAAAGGAGAGATAAAGATAGTAGTGAGACATGACGCCCGGTCACCTGCTGATGATGAGTCACTGTGCAAAAGACTCAACACTGTTGCCAAGCCTTCTTCTGTTTTGATAATCTTAAATGTCCATGTTGAAGTTAGGCACTAAGTTGTAAGTGGACTATTCTCCACTGACCAACTGGGCCAGTCGGCGTTGCTCTTTGTAACCTGCCTGATTGGGATCACACACTGTCCTTCGTCAGCGCAGCATTAGACGGCTATTTGTGGAGCTGCTGCCGCTGGATTAGCCCAGCTTGTTAACGCCAAGCCTATGTACCATTCAGATGCCTGACACAGCAACTCCTCTCTCCCACAGAGATTACACACAAACACACACACACACACGCTAGGCTAACCATCACTACCAACGGCAAGCCACATTCAAGTCCTCTCCAGGCCGTAGCTGCCAGCTGACACGTAGTTACAGCCTCGTCATTAAGTCAACACCTCAGAGACAGGAAAGGGGAATTACACTGTGAAATGGCAGGAAATGTGATGCAAAGTGCTTCATATTTATGAAAGGAGACTTGAATAGGTAAAGCAGCCCCATGTGAGCGACAACAACATGCAAAGTGAGAATGCAAAATAAGTTTTGGGGTTTTAGTGGCAGTGTGAGTGCTCAGGAGTTGTTTAAGTGTGTCCATGTGTTTGAGGGTAGGTGTCAGGGAGGCAGAGCAGAAAGTGGTGAACATGACAGCAGTCACATAGCCACTCTGACCACAGGATGAGCCAGGCTGAGCCAAGACCCAAGTCTGCCCATGATTCAGACTGGAGGAAATACCACATTCAACTGGCAAAGCCAGACTGTGTGTCTGTGTATGTGTGGGAATGGAAGGAGAGAGACAAATTGAGGAAGATGATGACATGAGTCTGTGTGCAGCATCTAGAATGATGAGAGTTGAGCTCATGTTTGGGTGAATTGTGCTTCACACTGACAGTAATCAACATCAGGAAGTCACCAGAATCATTAGTGTCTTCCTTGGAAGGACATAAATCAAAAGGAAATATAAAAAAACTAAACAAAACAACAACAACATAGAACAAAGCGTACCATTGTTTAAGACAAGTTCAGCAGGATTTTTGAATTAGATCTTTGCAGCTGGTTTTCTTTGCAGCAAACTCTGCAGCAGTTGAGCCAAAATGTTGGAAACAGCAGGAAGCAATAAAAACACGAACTAGGTCATTTACTTATGGAAAGTGGTGGAAACATTTAATACAGAGACATTAAACCAGAAACCTGTTTGCTTAACTCAACAAGGACATCAGGTCAGATGCAAAAATAAAGTCCATAATAAATCATTGATACTGATAATCATGCTTTTTGACATTTGTTATCCTCACACTATACGGATACTGCATTCTTGGGTGCAGTAATAAAACAGAACTCATCAATCGGATCATTTCCCTTCTATAATCATTAATGCCAGGAGTGAATTTTTCTTCCAGTCAGGCAGATTTTAACAGTGCTGAAGAAAAAAAAACAGGTTTAACCAACGCATTCCTTCCACTGACTTAAAAAACCATCAGTCTCAGGTTTAAATCTACACGTGACGCCTGTAATAGTCGTGTGACATTTGGAAACAATGTCTACATCCTCCTTCTCTGTAAATGTTGTCATTGTCTAGTGCCTACCTGCAAACCATCTGCTGGTCACTGTTGTACTTACATACCAATAAAGCAGCTCACCAGTAGGGACTTCTTCAAACGTTGCCTGTTACTCTGAAAAGAAAACAACTCAACTTCTGATGTACTATTGTTTTTAGTTTTGCAAGTTGTGGTTTGCATGTTCCTGTTTGTGTAATTTAGTATGTTGCTTCTACTGTCTGGTCCACCTCATCCCCACATACAGGCAGAAACTAAAATCTGCAAAGCCTGTTGTCAGAACTGTGAGGAAATGGACCACCGAGGCAAAGCAGGAACTACAAGCCTGTTTTGACTGTACAGACTGGAGTGTTTTTGAAGATGCCAACAACAACCTGGATGACCCAACAGACACTGTGACTGCATACATCAGTTTCTGGGAGGACATGTGTGTGCCAACCAGAACCTTCAGGACCTTCAACAACAGCAAGCCATGGTTCACCACCAAACTGCGACAGCTCCGCCATGCCAAGGAGGAGGCTTACAGGAGTGGGGACAGAGACCTGTTGAAGAAGACCAGAAACACACTGAGCAAAGAGATCAGAGTGGCTAAGAGGAGCTGAAGAACCAGCTGTCAGCTGACGACCCTGCTTCAGTGTGGAGAGGCCTGACGAGTCTGCATATCGGCAGGAGGTTGAGCGGCTGGTGTTTTGGTGCAGCCACAACAACCTGGAGCTGAACAAGATCAAGACTGTGGAGATGAGAGTGAACTTCAGGAGACAGCCCTCGCCACTGCTCCCCCTCACCATCAGCAGCAGCCCTGTGTCAGCTGTAGAGTCCTTCAAGCTCCTGAGGACGACAATCACCTGAAGTGGGAGAAGAACATCCGTTGTATCCTCAAAAAGGCTCAGCAGAGGATGTACTTCCTGCGACAGCTGAGGAGCCACAGGAGCTGTTGATTCAGTTCTACACCGCCGTCATCCAAGCTGTCCTGTGCAGCTCCATCACTGTGTGGTTTGGAGCAGCCACACTGCAGGACAGAAACAGACTGCAGCACACAGTCAGAACAGCCGAGAAGATCATCGGAGCTCCCCTGCCCTCCATCCAGGACCTGTACTCCACTAGAACCAGGAAGAGGACAGGGACCATCATCACAGACCCCTCTCATCCTGGTCATAAACTGTTCTCCCTCCTCCCCTCCGGCAGGCCATACAGAGTCCTGCAGTCCTTTGTTAGGTTTGATGAACTGGACCCGAGAGTTTAAACCTGATTTTTCTTTCACCTGAGCTCAAGCTCATGTTTTGATAAAGACCCCCTCTGATGAAAGTCGAGTGTTTCACCTTGTTATCATGAAAACAATCTGGTTTTTATGTGCTGGAGGACATTTAATGTGTGAAACTGCACAGATACTAACTTCATATGCAACAACCTTAGATAATAAGTCCTGTCAACTTGCAGGGTGGGACTTTCTGTATAATTTGTTTTCTGGCTCTAACATATATGACTGAATTATTCCATTGTTGTTGTTGTGTGGTGTGGAATAGTTTTACGTTGTTTGAGCTGGTGTGCTCGAGCTGTGGTGAGTGGAGGAGGGGTGGTTGGGGAAGGAGGCTGGAAGTTTGCAGAATCACATCTAAGCCACATAAAGACAGGAAAGGAGGATTTTCAAGGCAGCCTGACAAAATTCCCTTATAAATTTTACAGGTGGAGGTATTAAAGCTCAAACCACACGTTGCTTCTTTGAGAATTGAAGTGAACATATAGATTTTTTAAAAAGCCCCTGTGTCTTTGTAACATGTAGACAAACATCTTCATACTATTTCAGGAGGTCAATAAATAAATATTCCATTCTTTACCTACTGCAGTTATCATTAGTTATTATTGTCACCTAGCATTTTTCACACTCACTGTTTGTCTCCTACCACAGACCTTCATCACCGCTGTACTTCTGAGAAGAGGTTGGTTACTTTACGATTTCATAGCAGCTTCCTGAATTCACAGAGTCACGACTATACTGATAAGCAGCATTCGACTCACTGTGTGACTCATGTGAATGTGACATAGTGAAGGCAGGAACACAGTGTGTACGCTGCACATTAGCTCCACAAAAGGAAGCACAAAGGATGGCCTGAACATTACTGTTGAATTCGAGCCAATGAAACAAACAAACGCTGTACGTTCTCCCCGCAGTGAATTTATTGGTCCAGCAGATGCAAAAATCAACTGTACAACGTATTCTCATGCACAGTGCTCAGATCAAAACAAAGGTGCCTCTCCCATCAAGCGGTCATTTGAAACTACATAAAAATAAATAAAGAATATAATAAATCAGTTTTTACAAAAAACAAATTTCAAGTATCTCAAACAAACATGTTAAAATTTTTGACTGAGATAAGTAAGCTTCTGCTTCTTTCTCAACACGCCGTGCCTTCCATTCAGTCCCAACACAATAGTACATTAACAAACAAACAAAAGAGTTACACACATTTAAAAAGACTCCCGTGAGTGTTCCAGTCATCTCCCATCCATGGCCAGTTATACCATATGTACACTAACATTTACAAAGATATTATTAACAGCACGCCTTGTGTTATAACAAAAATAGAGGTGCTATATTTGTGCGTAGCCGACAACGACAGCAAAAGAAAAATAAACTTGAGTTTCCCATCAGTAGAGTGAAACACGTGCACTGTGGCACTGAAACTAAACAAAGTCAAAAATAAATAGTCTAACTGTGACGATATTGAAATGATATGTGGAGTTATTAGGTGAAATGTGTTGCCTCTCCTCAAGCAATCGAGTCCAGAGAAATCAGCGAGAGAAGCGGCGTCAGGCTTGCGAAACAAGCACTACAGGCACTCTAGGGCAAAAACCACCTCCACTACCGGGAAGTAACATGAGACACAACAGAGTGACAAATAAACCAAACAAAAAGCAAAAACGTATCACCGCTGTGCAAAATATCGCTTATTTTGTTGCGTGTCAGCATTCAAAGGAGTCAATTAAATCATGACGCTTTTTGATAAACACGTGAATACATGAAAAAAAACACCAGTGCTTCCAAGGAAGTGGCAGAAAAGTTTACAATGTAAACTAAATATGATATCCTTTCATTACTTAAGACAACCATGAGTGCATGGTTGGAAAGAAGGATTAGCTGAAGGTTTGGGTATGATAATTTGTCTTTGGTCTCTCTAAAAGTATAAACCACATGCGATTAGCTTCCAAGAGAGTCCTCTGAGGTCTAACAAGAGTGACTGTTGATTTAAAGGAGTCACAGTTTGCCTCTTTCCATCTGAACATTTTAGACACAAGAATGTCTAAACGTTAACCAAAAACCTCAGATTCATCTGTCTCAACAGCAAGAAAGAGAGAATTTAAGAGTCTTGCTTTGATTAAACGGTTAAAGAACCACAACCCTTTTATCCCCAACAATAAAGATCCCACAACTGGTTTCCTTGGCTGACAAAATGATGTTTGTTAACATTTTACTGACAGAATTATGTTGCTTTTAGGAAAGTAACTCTTCATTTTTACTATTCCTAGTTGTTTCATGTTGTTTTCAGCGAGTTTTCGTCAGTCGGCGCACAGTCACTGGCAGGGCTGCAGGAAGTCGTGGCAGCCGGATGAGCTTCTCCTCAGGTCCTGCAAACACAAAGAAGAACAGCAGCCGGTAAGTATCACCGTGGAGCTGCCAGAACCGACAAGAAAACAACACTATTGTATCAATATGGTAAAGTGATAGCCTCAGCTAACGTAATCCCTTAACCACGAGCTGTGTTTTCTCAGGCCCTAACTTCCTCTATGATATTTTAAGCGAGCGAGAAAACTAGCACGTAGCTCATGAGTGTGTGAACAGGTTGCTGTGTCTGCGCCGCATTAATCCTCAGGTGATTATGAATGAAGCTTACGAGAACACACACACACCCAGCACTGTTATTCACAGCTTTCCACTGTGCCAGCAAAACTAGCATGGGCACGCTAGCTCTCCTCATGCACTCACTCGCGCTGCATGTTCATTTAACACGCAGTGCAAACCATTTAGTCGTCTTAAGCCGACGACTTTCTCATGAGCAAAAGCTACAATTAACTGGTATTAAACTGACTGTAAACAGAAACAACATAAAGGCTGATGTAGTTCCTACAGCGGGCTTTCACTGACGAGCTAATTCATGCTCTGGCAGCCATTTTGGAGAATATTTTGCTCAAGGCTATCAGCAAACAAAAACTGCTCTTCTAAGTAAACGTATCTGTTTCTAAATGCAAAACAATCAGATAACTCACTATTGAAATGTAGCTAGTGAATGCTGTCAGTCTACTTGCATGCTAACGAGCTAAGTCTTGCTGTATTGTTGGCACATTTGATTAGAAGCATGTAAATGAGCACATCTAGTGGAAGCTAGCTTTAGCATGTCACATTCATGTCATTGCTAAAGGAGCCTGCAGGCCGGTTATTTTGTAAATAGCTAGTTAGTTTGGTTGCCACTTCGGAAAACTTGTCTTGTTTTGAAGCAGAAACTTAAAAGTGACGCAGTTTGGCAGGTGTTTCTTCAAATGCTACGTATTGGATTTCTCTGGTATTTGCATCAGATGTGGTTACTGGCAGAAACTATGAAGCAACTGCAAAGCCTCTACTGTGTGTTTACCTTTGAGAGACTAAGAGAGAAACCACCTCTAGATAGTGGAGGATGGTGCGTCTTTAAGCAGCACAAGACAGACCAAAAATAAACCAAACACACAAACAAGAACAGGACAGTCAGCATGAATCACAGGAGGATAGTAACAAGCACAGCGTAGTGACGACAACAGACAGGCATCTCCGGAATGTAAACGGGAAAGGGGAGTTCCCTATGGACAAATATGGACACTTTTCTTTTCCACAACTTCCAGGAACAATAGTTCTACTTCAGCATCAAGTACTATTTCCCATGAGTCACGTGTGGATCAGTACAGGTTTACTGTAAAACACTGTTTAAATAACAACAAGCTGTGATCATGTGGAAATCGTAGAGATGAAATTAGATGCTGGTATATAAAGATAATCGTATGTGTATTTTGTGCATTGCTATTTCTTGACATAATTGCATTTCGAGGTGAGATTTAAGCCTGAATAAATGATTATTGTTTTGTCAGTAAAGTGTTGTGGAAGTCCAGGAAAAGAAATTCCAGCAGTGAGCACAATGTCAACACAGCAGCAGGAAGAGAATGGATGGATCAGAATGACAGAGCAAGGCAGCCAAAGATCCTTCACTGTGCAAATACTTACAGGCAAACTTTGCCCAGCCAATGCTGTAAGGTGCAGAGGAGGAGAAGGCAGCAGAGGAAGAGGACGAGAAACAAGTGAGTGAACAAACATGCAGAAACTGTCAGAAAGGAAACAGATGTAGGAAATGCTTGCCGCTCATCCTCATAAAACAAATACCTCTCAGCAGAATTCTTGCCAAACTTTCTAATTTGGCAGCAGCATATACAGCTTCCTGCTGGCTTTCAAATACCCATTATAGCTGACCCTGCTTTAAGACTTGCTGTTGTTAAAACCCACCTGTCCAGCCAGAGCAAGAGGGAGATGAGAGGGGCTGCAGAGGGCCAGTGAGGCCACAGAGGGGGGCAGCTCCTGGATCGGAGCCTCGTCCAGATCATCAATGCGAGGTTTCTTGATGTTTGACTCGGGGCTGGTCAGAGGAGTAACGCTGTTCCTCCTGATCAAGGTGCCAGGACCCCGCTTAACCTCCTGCAAGTGTGACAAAGACACACAAGACTTAGAAACCAAGCAAAGTGCAACATGTTTTAGCTTTCATGCATAAATGACATATGAAGCTCAGTACAGGATTTGCTCTGACTTCAGCTCTCAGTAATCAGTCAGTCTTACCTCCGGTCTTTCCCTGTGGGTGTTTACTGCCTCCACATTCAGAGAGATTGACTCCACTTTGCACCCATAGGCGACCGGGGTGAGCTTCAGCACCGTGTGGAGGGGACACTTCAGATAGGCCATCTCATCTGGAGAAAACGGCAGGAAAATATGAATAAAGGTGCAGCAGATTCAAGCATCCTGTGTTGATCGTGACCATAAGCTTGGGGGCTTGTGTGAGTTGTGGCACGCACCTGCACTCTTATCCAGGAAGTAAGCCAGCAGGCAGCGCATGACGGCCTGGTGGCAGATAACCAGGACATTCTCCTGCCTCTCCAGCTCCATGATGACCGGCTCCACTCGCTGCACCAGGTCCTGATAAGACTGCAGTCAGGAGGGTAGAACCGGTTATTAGTGTAATCAGCTTATGCTTGTTGCTCGTAATAGTTTGCTGATGATTTGAACTATAAAAAATGTTGTGCAAGTGTAAATATATCACATGGCTTGTCGCGTACCTCTCCAGCAGGGTAGCGGTAGTAGTATTTATCTTCATCTCTCAGAGCAAACTCTTCTGGGAATTTCTCCTTTATTTCGTCATACGTCATCTCCTCACACAATCCCTAAAAACAACAAGCATCCAGTCAGCTTGGCAACATCAAAGAGAGCTGTTGTTGTGTGATCTGAAAGCGTGCATGAGAGTGACACTCACAGCATCGATCTCATTAAGAGCCTTCCACTGTTCGTACGGGACTCCCAGGTGCTCGGCGGTCTGGATGCTGCGGCACAGCTGGCTGGTCCACACCTTCAGATTCTTCAGCTGCTGCTCCTCCACAAACCGAGCCAGGGCAGCTGAAAACTACATCACGGAGGGAACAGCATTCAGCACCTGATCATCACCTCGTAAGTCAGCCAGAGACTTTAATCATCTTTACATTGGTCTTTTCTGTTTGTACCTGTTTGCCCCTCGACGACAGGCCAGCGTCGCCCCCCAGCCGTCCCTCCAGGTTGTCGGTGCTCTCTCCGTGTCGGCACAGGTAGATGGTTCGCGGCTGGACATGGATGTTCATCAGGTAGTACACGATCTTACTCTGAATGTGATCCTGGTTGCGGTTGACGAGAAAACGGCGACCCACATCTATGACTTTGATGAAGGAGAGGTCCCTGGAGGGAGACGGCAAACAGGATGGGGTGAGTGATGCGAGTGTGAAGGTTTGTGTCAGACGTGGGGTGTGTACTGATAAAAATCAGTGTTACCTGTCATAGTGATCAGGGTCCAGAGGTTGGTAGCTGGTTTTGTAACATTCAATTCTCCTCTGGAAATCCAGCATGGCATCGGTCTTGTTGCAGTCGCGGTAGTCCGGACAGGACACCTTCACTTCCTGCACAGGGAGGAAAACTGTCAGACGGCAAACAACACGCCTGATGCCAGAGAGTTATTAACATTTGAATTTGTTTAAAGCAACGTAAGGATGATAACGTGTGTGTGTGTGACTCACCATGATGTTCGAAGCGATAACGTTGGGATCATCGCACACAGACTCAATGAAGAAGACCTGTGCAGAAGGAGGAGATGTCATTGAATGTGCTGCACTGGGTCCAGTCTCGTAACTTGGCTGCTGTGGTTGCCGTAGCAACACATACCTTGAAGTCGTTCTCACTGCCAAACTTGAGGATCATGTCTCGTCTCTCTCTTGTCGTGTTGGTGGCGTCAAAGACCTAAAAAAACATCAGAGAGCTTTATAAGATGATGGCTTTTCATCAGGTTGTACATGAGTATACAGCTTTTGAAAAGCATGAGATGCATGATGGGAAACTCACCGCTACTTGGCCTCCTTCATCCTTCAAATAGGACTTGACATCCCTCAGGGCTGCTAAGGCACACTGCCTGAAGAACAAAGATGATGAACGTGTCAATCAAGTTACTGTTTAAAGATATTAACAGTTGTGAGTGTGTGAGCGGAGGGATGGGAGACTTACTGCCTGATCTTCACAGCACATTCATTATCAGGCTTGAAGAAGTCATAGGAGCTGTAGTTCTTGACCGCCTCCCTGCGGTACTCTCCTACGTTGAAAACTACAACACACACAGAAGGATACAAGCAAGTGTGAACACAATGCCCTAGAAACATAACGCCATCGTGTAATCAACAAGCTGTTCTCACATTTAAATGTGGGTTTTGTGAGTGTCGTGTACCTTTGGTGGGCATGCCGATCCAGTTGAGGTAGCGGGTGAGTTTCTTGGACATGTACGTCTTGCCTCTCGCCGGCAGACCCACCATCACGATGACGGTGGGGGGGTTGGCGGAGTGAGGGGCGCCAGATGCTGCAGAGAGGGGTGGCAGGGGGAATATGTCATGACAACTGAGCCTGTTGACAAAACTACAAAAAAGTAAACATTGTACTTAACAAGACATTTAATTTAGCCAATGAAGGAGCAGAAGACTTCAGGGGCAGAATTTAGAACAAGTGTCACTGAACAACAGCAAGTAAACTGAATAACAACACGCAGACCAGACATCAGCTGGCCACTAAGAACTACAACCAGCCTGAATTTATTACAACCTCTGCCCTATAATCTCCATTTCTTCCTGAGCTGACCCAATGCCAGCGAGCACGTGGCTGTCTGCTGCCCCCAGCCTTGGCTGTTACTTCCACCTCGCTGCACGTCTGACCCACTTTTAAACTGCCCTGCACGAGCCAGGATGAACTCTATTCACTTGATCAGATATACATTAACCCCAGCGCCTGAGGCCCACTTTACAGTAAGTCGTATGTTCCTGCAGGCCGGTTCATGTTACCGTAGCTGCTCGGTGGGAGACTGATGTCAGAGGAATGCAGGGCACTGATTCTACCTGTAAAAGATCCTCTGTAGGTCACTGAGTCATGAATACTTTTCATGGGAAATTTCTTCAGCAAAAGAAGCTGTTTTTTGAACCAGATGCAGAGGTGCCTTCCCCCTTTGCATCACTGCAATAGTAGACATCAGAGAACTCCCCGAGAGCTCAAATCTACGCTTCCTCACAGAACTCCTGATGTTGTTTCACAAGTACCACGTTGTCTAAATGGAAAAACTGATTAAACTCTAAGTCAGTGTGAGCACAACCCAGATTCTCTGTTCTTCTCTCCTCCATCACCATCTCACCTCCAGCATCCCACCTCTATCCAGTATGAACTCATTAAACTTCATAGTTCTTGATTACGCATTTAAAAAAAAAGCCATGTCTGAAGCACAAGTGAGGTAGAAGCTGGGGCTCCAGCTCCAGCTCAGTTTACACCGTGCATCACTGCAACCGCTCATTCTGTCTCCTTCAGTTTGTTGATTTAGTGTTACTTTAACCAAGGTAACAAAACACGTTTCAGGTGAGGTCACTGACAACACGCCAACGCCAAGTTATGCACGTTGTCCTTCATGTTTGCCTGAGAAACAGACACTCAGTCCCATCAGTTCCTTCTATCACAGCTGATCATCCTCGGATGTTTTTCAATCAATGCAAAAATAATTACTTAACATGTTATTAAAGGCATCAATTCATGAGGCAAAGACTAGGGCTGTACCACTTTAATAAATTAGCAAATTGGGGAAAAAAATATGACTTTATTATAACTGCTGTGAAACCATTAAAGGGCGCTGGCTTAGCTGGCAGTCCCGACAGTTCCTGTCTCGGACAGATGTAACTGTGAATGGAATTTCTCTGTAAGGGATTAATAAAGTATTATTGATTGATTGATTGATATGTGCTTTGTACGGTTGTTCTAGCAAAATATTTTCAGTTATGTTAAAGAAATCCCCTCTCAAAATCGCATTTTCCTGTATAATATTCCTTTATGTTACATTATTCTTCATTAGCTTTAAATGTTCTCAGGCTGTAGCATTGACAGGTAAACACAATAGGACACGCAGATTGTTATTCTAGTTTTTAGCCAGGTGAGACGCTTGTCTTTTCTCGGTTTAAATGTGAACATGTTTGACCTCCGTCTTTCTTAAGACTCATCCACTCCAAAAACCTGAGGAGACAGCTTCTCTGTGGCATTTAACTCTCTTTTTCTCGTCCCTCTCCGGGTATCTCTTCGCAGTGGTCGCCGCCGCAGCATCACGGTCGAACCATGTGAACGTGCGCTGCCGGCGGACCAATCAGAAACCGGCGCCGGCTTCTAAAGCATCACGCGCAGGTGTCTGGACCCGGCGGTTCCCATGGCGACGGGAGCCTCGTCATGCTCCAGTTTGGAGAGCCGCGCGTGCTGACCAAGACCACCGGTGAGTTAAACTGACCGGCGGAGGTCAGCAGGTGCGCGAGGACTGCGATACATCCGCAAAAACACGGTAAAATTACTATTTTTTAAATAAAGAAATAAAATGGCAGCTCCACAGAGAGACTTAAAGTGCTAAAAAGATAAAGTTTATCACTAATTCTCCACACTGTTTGTCTCGTTACTGTTACTACCGTAGCAGTGACCCAGAGATGCTAACAGCAGAGCTCACGCGGTACTAGATGTCGTCAGCCATTAATGATTAAAAACTAATTAGCGCCAAACTGTGAGTCCAAGTAGAAATATTAGAGGGTCGGACCACCACCACCACAAGCTAATAATTATTCTACATATCAAGTAATAGCGAGAAATACACACAATAAAACCCGTAAAGATGGCAGCCTCTTACCTCTCCGCCTGTCATCCTTGGTGGGAACCCAGATCTTTTGGATCCTGTTCTGGGTGAGCTCTCTGGGCATTCCTTATTGGCTCGAGAACCGCACAGCACACAGGAACCGAGTCGCTTAAGATCCCGGAGTGAGAAGACTTGGTAAAAATAAACAAAAATGAAAAGAGCCGGTGTTTTGTCTCTGAGTCTGGTCCGTGTGTCCGTTCAGATGCTGTTGGGAGTGTGTGCAGAGCGCCGGGAGTCGAGCTAATCTGCCGGTCTGCGGCTCACATCCGCTATTTAACCCCGCCCGGAGCAACGTGACAGCATGACGACACACACACACAACACACACACACGCACACAACACACACACACACACACACACTCCACAGCGCCTCACTGTGGTAAACTTCTTTACTAGCTCATCAGTCAACAGCCTCATTTTTATGATCACGAAAGGCTCAAATAAAACCGGTCGCTTTATTGTGTCTGTTTAGCTTCTATTATATCAGCAGCACCATAATAATAATAATATACTAATAATTAATTGCTGCTCTTTTATTAGACTGTGTGTGTTTTATGGTTTTATAAGGCGTTGCTGTGGGCGTTTAATTAGCTCCCTGTGGTTTTAACGTGTATTTGAATGCGATTTCCATCTTCTTTTTATTATTTTAAGCTGATATTTATCTATTCCCAATACCAGGCTTTATGATTTAACCCTTTTTCAGGATTCCTATATCAATGATTAAACCTTTTTCTGCATCTGAGCAACAGAACAGATAATGCAATGTGTGAAACTCGACTGATTTTTCCCCACATCCGTGCCTGTTGTAATAAAAGAGGCATTTAGCTCTCCTGAGACCACCCTACCTGCTGCCCCTGCAGTCTAAAAGCATAAATCAGAGGTGGATGAGACGTGCAGAGAGACACATCTTCTCTCCTCCTGCTTCCTCACTCTGGGTTCTCCCATTGAGTCACGATGGGTAAAGTTGTGCATATAGCGATTGGGTGTCAACTTTCGAAACCCCACATTGGCCAAACTCATTGTCATCTCAGTGCACATTTAGGGGAAATGTTGAAGGAGACTCCCTTGGTATATTACAGTACAATTAGCTCAGATTTAGATGCTAAATATACCCTGCAGAGGGTTTGATTGACAGCTGAGGGAGCTGGGGAGGTTGTCTGACCTCATGTAAAATCAAAAAAAGACATATAGTGAACACTTTAGTTAGCACAAAAAGGTTTAAAGAACTGACTTCACAACTTGAACAGTCAAAATTGTGTTTTTTTGTATGCAGATTGCTTTAACTAATTCTAACATTTACCTCTGTTTGTTTGAGTTGTAACTTATAACCTGAACTTAGGACGAGAGACACCATCTGATTCTTTATTTCTCCCAAGAAAATACTGTAAAATATCAAATTTAAAGGCTTTCTTATTGTATATCATTCTCATTACTGACTTTATTATGACCTCATTTTATTTGCAGTGTACTTGTCTGTGAAGCTTCCTGTAGCACCTCTCTAATAAGTACTGTATAATTAGAATAAACATTAAAATATTTCATACATTGTAAGTGTTTTTATTGTGGCTGCACTGTAAAAGGAAAGCTGTTCATTTGACACCAGTCCTGTAATTTCCTACAGTGTGCTGAAATTCCTGTGTTGCCTCAGTTTGGACTTGAAAGCCTTCTGAACTCTCTCCAACCTCTTCTGAAAAACATGGTTCTTTATGTCAGTCCCACTAATATCCTGTTTACTGTCTAGAGTTTATTAATTGGAGTGACAAACTCCTTCCTGTTGACCACCTGAACAAAGGGCAGCTGAGAGATGAAAGAGAAACCCTCTGTAGCTGTGGTTGTCATATACTGTACATCCTTCTACAGTGGTAGAATGTAACTAAGTACTTTTACTCAAGTACTGAGTGTAATTTGATGCCCTTGTGCTACTTTTTACTTCTTATCCTTCATAGTTTGGAAGTTTTTGTACTCCACTACTTCTACTTTAAATCCTTACTTCCTAGTTTGTTTGTTTTTTGGAGAATATTGATTTAAATCAACTAATAAACAACGCTGTATATTAAGCTACCCAGCACTATATAAAGTAATTCAAATTAGCTCTAGTCAATAATATCAAAAAATGTAATATATATGATTCTGAAATGGGAAATTCTGCATCATGAGTACTTTTACTTTATGTACTTTAAATATATTTTGATGCCAATACTTTTGTTCTGTCACTTATTCCGATGTTTTACAGTGTAGTATCCCTACTTTTACTTAAGTAACAGATCTAAATACTTCTTCCAGCACTGTTTAAATATTACTTCAGATATTTTTTTCAAACAGAAGTGACTTAGAAAAGGGACTGAAACAAGGTCAGATTATGCTCATTCCACCTGAACGATTCAAACGTGTCACAGTCTGAAGTGAAAAGGTTCAGGTGGAGAAACTGTCATTGTGAAACTAGACCAACACAAAAAGAGAACAGTAGAGATAAAGTTTATAGGAACACAGATACAGTTTCTGGGTTTTTATCACCTTGTTTCAACTTCACACTCACTTTCATTCAAATAGCAAAAAAAAAAAAAAGAAAAACATGCCTGCTGGGGAAAAGTGCAGATGACTCAACTAAAGCTTAAGCAACTGCAATACTGCCCTGGGTTCAGTTTATCAAATGCTCTATACAGCATATGCTGAAAGAGAGACACTGATGTAGATTGTTTTCCGCCTCAGGAGGATAAACTGCTTGTCTGTCTCGGAACCAAGTTTCCACAAAAATAGGTGTCAGTCCATATGGGGCGAGGGCTAAATGAGTAAACGGTAATTAAAATGATATTTATGAGGAAAACACTTGATTAAGTCTTTGGTCTTTAATGACATTTACTTTGATTGATGTCTTCTTTCTGGACACTAAACGCTTCATGGTTTGTAAATGAGACTTTAATTGAAATACGCAGTGATGGAACAGGGGCGAGTCTCTGCTTCAAAGTGTAAACAAGAGGTCAGCAGAAGGACAACATGGTTAAATGAGTACAACTAAAACAATATTGTTATTGTAGCATGACACACAACATTAAAACCACCTTGTTAATGTTGTGTAGGCCCGTCTGATGGCATCAAAACAGCTCTGACCCATCGAGACCTGGACTCTACGGAGCTTTGAAGGTGTCCTGTGGTATCAGACAGCAGATCCTCTAAGTCCTGGAAGTAGTGAGCTGGAGCCTTAATGGATCAGACTCTCCTTCCCCGGTAAACCACGCACACACTCCCAGACATCACAAGATGTGGTTCATGAGACATTATGAAGACCTTTGTACAGTTTTGTCATCTTTTTCAGCTGCCAGATGTGCCACCTTAGTAACATTTACTGCGTTCAGTAGTTCCTACCAGTCCTCCATGTGTGCAGTACTTAGTACCGACCAGAAGAAAGAATAACTGGGGCATCAGTGTCAGGTTAATGTTCGCCCAAGGCTCTTTCACTTTTACTGGACAAGGCAAAACAGAAACCACTTTTTTTTCCCCCAATGATTGTCAGTAAATGAAATGAGTCTGGGATAGCCTGTAAAAGTGTGCTTGTTTCCACGCTAGTAGATGAATAGAATGATATTCAAGATCAGTGTTGCTGATTCAATATCTGAGCACACATGAAACATGGTCACCATCTCCCCTTCTAATCCTGAAAAGTGTGTGAATTCTGCAGAACTCTTGTGAGATCAGAGTGATCTTTGACCACCAAAGTATAACCAGTTAGTTGTTTATTTCATTGTAATGTTTATGAGAAATGTAAAGAAATTCCCTGAAGGCGCTGAAGAAATGTCCAGCTCACAACAACGAGACGGACAAACAAGCCATAAACATGAGGCCTCTGGACTGGGCTGTCACCAGCAGGCAGCGTAATTAAAACAAGTCATATGCACACAGAGTTTTCACATGGAAGTAAATATAAAATACAGTGAAAGCAAGAACTTAGAGTGTTTCGACAACAATTCCCCCTTAAGGGAGCATTTGGTGACAGTGGAGAGGATAAACTTGCTTTTAACAGGAACAGAACCAAACACAGGGTGGCGGCTATTTGCCTCAACAGGTTTGGGTGAGAGAAGAGTGGAGAGAGAAAAGATGGGAGTTGAGAAACAACAAACAAATAAAGACATGTAGGTCCAGTAACTGCAGCTCCAGAGGTACCTGAGAGAAATGCCAGGAGGAAAAAGCATCAAGTCGGCGGACAGAAGACACAAAGTTAATATCGTGCAACGGTTTTTATGGAGATAAAGGGGGAGGAGAGGTGCTCAGAGCATCATGGGAAGTCGTCCTGCAGCCTCGGCCTACAGCAGCATATTTAGGATAAAATCAAGAGATACGTTTCAGCATGTTTTTGTAGATAATGCGATCCATAACTAGATGATTAAGGCTGCATACCCAGTTCTGTTGTGGTTGTTGCTGGAAGCCTCCAATAAAGCTGCAGCAGGTGATCGTAGTATTCTTAAAAGCGCGTTGTTAACAAAGGAAGCCCCGATGTAGCATGGTCCTAGCACAACGAGAGGACAAAGAGGATGACCTGGAAGTGTTGCAGGAAGTCAGTGCAGAGCAGCTAAAACTGGACATCATTTCTTCAGCATCCTTTTGATTCATGTGTTCTTGTATCTTAGCTTTATTTATAAAGTGGTAACAGGTCCATTTGGAAATTTAAGTTCAGTTAAGAACCTAAGCAAACACCAAGACTTGTAACCTCAGATTTGACATAAGAAGTGCGATTCTCCAGCCTGGACAGCGTTTTTCTTCTGGCTTTAGGTCTGAATACTAGGATTTCAGGTTTGTCCTGGTTTAGTTTTTGGATGTTGTTACTATTGGTTACCCAGAGCAACTGAATGTGCAGCTTCAGGAATTAGTTATACAGTTGCATGTCATCAACTTGAACGGAAATCTTCACTCCTTGATGTAAAGTGCCTAAATCATATAAAAAATGGGCACCCTACAAGCTCAGTACCTCGCTTTTAAAGGCTTCTGTAGCAGCCAAGAGTCTCTCAGTTCCCGTTTTAGGGATTTTCTTCCTACAAAAGGCTTCTATGAGATTCTTGGGCCCTGTTGAATGCTCTGCTCTTTGGAGGCCTATCTACAGATTTATTTCCATGACGTCTAGGTGGAGGGACTGTGAGGGCAAAATCTTCAGCTCATGCCCTCTTATATTGTAGAAGCCGTTCTCTTTTCATCTCCAGCTTTTCTACAGACTGTGTGACGTTGTTTGCAGAATTGCTGGTATTTATTTGAATCAGCTCTTCCTTTTTTTCCGGTAAGACGCTCGTTGCATAACCGGCTACAACAACAGCCCGGAGCCAGATGGATCCACCTCTGTGCTTCACATTCAGACACACGTTTGTTTCATAAAATTCTGAAAAACAGGATTTTGTGGTAATGCTGCAGGAAAGCTTTTCTTCTGATGACTCTTCCCTTAAAGTGTCTCTGTACAGTAAACCAGAGCACCACCACTCCAGAGTCTGGTAAACCTTTTGGAAGACCTTCTGCAGTCAGTCGAGGGTTTTGATTTGCCTCTCTAGCAATCTAAAGAGCAGTCCTTCTGGTACGTTTTCTTGGTTCTGTAGACCTCAACTTGACCCACATTGTTCCTTCTATTTCTAAATTATGCAAGGAAGTGATAAAACAGCTTCCTAAAAACGCTTTGCTATCCTCCTCAGACATGGCAGACATCACTAGTTTTAATTTTTATAGACCTGCTCCCATGGCTGCTGACTGTTGGTTCAAGATTTCAGAAGGTTAGAACATTTGCATCATCGGGCCTTTCTTAACAATGACTGACCAAACAAAGCCTTTACAAGCAAACAGACCCTGATAAAAGTTATCCAAGAGCTAAAACCTCTTACGTATGATGCTTCCTTCCTTTTTTCCACTCTAGAATTGTACCAAACAAATAAAACAGTAGCACTAACCTTTCTTAAAATGCAAAAAAATAATGATGTTTTCCCTCTTGGAGATGAGATCATCCTTATCTCATTCAACTATTCACCGCATCAGAAATGTTGACCACAAACTTTTGCATGACTGTGTGTTTTGAATCAGTTCGACACACTGAGAGAAAGACTGGTGTGTTGTGAAGACAGCCGTGATCAGTCACATCAAACCATTTAGTAAGGTTTAAGCTAGATGAAAAGTAAAACCTCATCTTTGTCTGCGTTGACAGATTATCTTATTGAAAGCCATTTTCGTGCTGAAATTTGTCCTGAAGCCTCATTGAAATTCCTCTATCAACAGATGTAGCTTTCATTAAATAAGAAAATGTATTTGAAACTAAACATTTTCAAGCATGTTTGTTGTCACTGTGCTGCAGCTGGTCAGAGCATCACTGTCTAAGTTGGGCTTCTTTGGTTCGTGTTGTACAGGAGCTGTTCTAAAGGCATCTTGGAACATGCCAGTTTGCAGTTTGCATGCAGGACGTGACCTAGAACAGTGTCAGACACCTGCTTGATAAATGCTGTGAGTTCAGGGTCAAGGTCTGATGTAGAAGAGCTGCACTGACAGATGGTTCACACACAGTAATGAGGCTGAATTTGTTTCATTTCTTGCCTCTTTTTCCCAGAGATCAGTGCTGTTATCTCTGTTGATCCTAGCAGCAATACTGGCCATGACTGTAGTTATTTTGTGTATTTTCATTTTTTTCCCAGAATAATTAGATGTAGCACAGAGTATTTACATTTTCTATTATTATGCACTTAGATTTAAAACAAATAATCCAGTATATACTAAATGATTCTTACATTTTCCTGTTGTCTAACTAGTTTGCATGTATTTACTGGGTTTAAACAGTGCACTCACACTGAATGAATAAAATAAGCAGTGCAGTGGTGACAGATATCACTGGAAGAACCTGGACCATGCAGTAGCCACAGAGACATCAGGATGCTGCACTCATTAATGCATGTAATGAACCATTTCCTTTTAAGCAGCGCTCGGTCTCGTTTTCTGTTTTACGTAAACTGGACGCAGCGTATCCAGGTCAACCTGCAGTCCTGTTCAAACACAAACGGTTACCTTCTGGCACTTGAAGCCACACAACTCATGACCCTCTGACCTCGTCTCAAGTCGCACACACTGGTATTTAGGTCAGGACTCGGTCACCCGATAGCCAGTCACATCCCTCTGCTGCTGTGCACGTTCAGACCACGCTGTCGCCATCAGTCCGACACCCGGTTCCTGCATATACACACAGCCTGCACACACTCTGTGTCCAGAGGTCTGCTGCTGAACCCAACAGCCAGCATGCACAGTTTATGTATTTTTTATTTCGTAAATTGGTTGGTTTTTGTTTCTTTATTTACTTTATTCAAAATCACATTAAAGAATCGTGCAGCGGGTTGCAAGGTGGAGCAGTTGGTTAGAACTGTTGCCTCGCAGCTAGAAGGTCGCCGGTTCACGTCCCGGTGAGGACACCCGGGATCTTTCTGTGTGGAGTTTGCATGTTCTCCCCGTGCAGTGTGGGTTCTCTCTGGGTTCTCCAGCTTTTTCCCACACAGTCCAAAAACATGTTGAGGTTAATTGGTGATTCTAAATTGTCCGTAGGTGTGAATGTGAGTGTGCTTGGTTGTCTGTCTCTAAGTGTAGCCCTGTGATAGACTGGTGACCTGTCCAGGGTGTCTCCTGCCTTCACCCTGAGTCAGCTGGGATAGACTCCAGCCCCCCGCGACCCTAATGAGGATTAAGTGGTGTATAAATAATGGATGAACTGTGCAGCTTTTGTAATTGCAAGAATGTTACGTCTAACTGTGCTTTTGCCATAACCTTTATTGAATGTATGCGACTTGTACTTCTTGTCTTTTCACATCAAACATGGGTTTTTACTCCTCAGCTTCTGCTTATTAACTCATATTCCCTTGACCTTTGACCTCTACATCCCTGCAACATGAATGAAAGAATTAAATCTTCCAAATGGGTCTCTCTTCTGTTTCTCTCTCCAACCCGTTTTCCTGATCTGAATTAAACCTGCTCCGGTGGGATTCCTCCTGACGTTTTTCACCGAAACCTCCAGGGCCCTTCTGCCGCACTTACATAAGTTTTGAATGAGGCTGGGGCTGCGTTCACTGTCCCAGTCCCCTTCCTCTAATCCAGCAGGGCTAAGTTAAGACTGCGGCGCCCCGGGGATGTGTTAACACTACCGAGGAACCAGCATTATGTCAAAAAATTCTGACAGGGAAACTAGGCTTCCTGGACACTGTGCGCTGCTCACAGGATGTCTGCATTCCTGGAATTTAACTTATGTTTTCGCTGTGCAGTGTTTATACCAGAATGATGCATTCCACAAAAGCAGCCTACTCATGCTGACCGAGCTGCAGCAGCCCAGTCAGCATGACTACACATCTAATACAGATTTTTACAGGTAGCTATATTCACCCTAATAATACAGATTCTAAATGTTTGCAAGAAATACTGATACAACTAAAGAAAGTAGTAGTTTATACCCTTTATTTAGTCTTGACATAAAGGTGTCTTTTAATCACAGTCAGTCATCTACAAGATAGACTACATACAGACGCTGCTCTTCAGGGAAAATAAAAAAAGGTTTATGTACAAGTGGGGAGTTGACGTGTGCTAAAAGTGTCTGTTGGTGCTGGTTTAGCTTCCCAGAGAGACGTCAGACCTGCTCGCCGAGGTCCAAAACCCGGAACTTGTCTAGATTGTAGAAGCAGGCCTTGACGACTCGCCCGCCGAAATAACGTCCGTTCAGATCCACCACGGCTGCAGAAGAGAGAGACAGTTAAGGTCAGACAGATAAAACTCAATACAACTGGACTGGTAGGGCATTATGTTAGAAAAAAACAAGCAATATGCAAAAAGAAAAGACTTTTCCATATGTGAGAAGTTCTTGGATTAAGGACTGTTATTTTAAAATGTAGTATTTTTTTAGTAGCCTGTATTGTCTTTATCTTCTTAAACTGTTGACTCCCAGAATGCGGCTTCATGAGGTCCTGTGAAGAAGCTGCAACACTTCCATCCTGTCTGTATCTACTACAACCTGTGTTCGTGTTCTTATTGAACAATCGTACAATGAAGGTTTAGTTTCTTTTAATTATTGAGTTGCTATATAAACACAACAACATGTGTTTATGTCACATCAGGTATCGAAAACTATCTATCATCTAGCGTGACACTTTCAAATAATTCCTTAAGACAGACCGAGCATCGTTCCTAGAGCGTCTGTCCCGCTTTCTGAGAGCTGTGATGTAAGTGTGGTTCTGCTGCCGGCCCTGCAGGGAGACGGCTGGGTTGCTGGGCCGCGGATGATGTAACGCCGCAGGGAGCCGAGTCTCACCTTGTTTCTGATCTGGGCCGACCCATTTAGAATGGGACACACTTTCACCCACATTATTAGAGCAGTTATACAATCTAACGAAGAAAGCGGTGTCATTATGTAAAGTTCATCTCGATTAGGAAACAGCTGCCAGATGCAATAGTGGTTTTAAAATGGCTCAGTGAATGTAGAAATACACTGGAAATGTGTAGGCCAACCATTTAGGGTGTCAAGTTTCGAGTGTCAACCGAGGTCCACACTCTGTTGAGACGTCCAACGCGTTTTGAACCAATGTTTCAAGTGAAAGATTCAAGCTTTGACTGTGGAGTCACTTGTCATCATTATTTCTTCTGATGTTTTTTGGCTTTAGAAAAAAAAATCAACTCTAAGCAGAAGGGACATGCATGTAAACACTGACCTTTGATGGCTGACTCCACTCTCTCGAACTCCAGAAATATCCTGACAGCTTCATCATCTGGCACTTCTGCAATCTGAGAGAAAAAACAAACGTCTTTCTTTCGATGTCCTGTTTGATTGCATTGATGTAGTCTTATCAGGATCTGGTCTATATCTGTCTCACCTCAAAAATGACACATTTCACCACTTTGCCGTACTTCTCGCATTCTTCTTTGGTCTCTCCTTCCAAGTCTTCATCCACTTCTCCTCGGCCCACCATGTTCTAAAAAACAGACACGTAAGACCTCGTTCCAATGGATATCAGAGAACACTGAACTCTGACGTAACCCCTCTCACCGAAATACAGTCTCAAGGTTATTAGTTTGTCATTTTGTGATTTCAAAAACTAAATTCCGTACTGAAAATGCTTTCTGACGTCAGGCTGATTTCTGTGTCTATGTTAAATGGGCACCTTGTGTTCTGTTTTGTGAAATATTTTGTAGAAACAGGACAGAGACTCATTATTACTCTGAGTTATCTGACAATACTTGTCAAGCCCAGACAGTGAGCTTTTAACGACCACAGAAGAACACACACGTACCCTCAGCAGGACCACTTTGGTCGGGTTTTTGAGGATCTCTGTGAGCGGGTTAGCCTCCGTCTTCTTGGAAGAATCCGCTGTTTGGATGGAATGAGAATCAGAAGTCATGTGTTTCACAGGCTGCAGGTAGATGGAGCAACTGAAGGTGCATGACAACACATAGTACTGTGTGGTATTATTCAAGACAAGGAGTTTGATTCAATACAGGTGATAAATGAAACAATTCTGCAGACGTTTTGTTAAAAAGGTTTTGAAAAATACTGCTGTGTGAGTGCTGAGCCGAGGTGATATCTACTTTGTCAACACGGTGGCCGTTTTCATCACATTATAAAGCACTGCTTTTTATTATTGTGTTAAATGTGCTGCTGAACTACACCTCCATATGGGTCACTCAAGCGTAGTACTATGGTTAGGCTTCCTGGAAACCAACCAAGCAGCAGAGGGAAATATACAGAACAAATATAGGGTAAAGGATTAATTGGTTTGAAGACTAACAAAAAATAATTAGTACTTTTAACAAAATAGTCACTTTTGAAGCAAAAAAGCCAAATATTAGTTCTTTGGTTGCAGCTTCTATAATCTATTCTATCATCTAACTGAGGAGCTTCATCTAACTAATTTAACGTTTTCTTACTTCAGCTCGAAAAAAGTTGTCGGATTGGCTGCATTTTGTCCAAACATATGGCCAACAAGTGGAGTACAGTAGTTTGTTGAGCTGTGATATGCAACGTCATCTAAAAACACCAACTGTCTGTTAGGACATTCTGTCTGTGTTTAACACTTGGGCTTTGAGTTTTAACATATCAGAATTGTCATATTTCAATATGTTGTGCTTAAATAATCGTTGTATATGAGCAGGCTGATCCAGCGACAGATTTAACAGCTACAGTATGTGCCAGGAGCAGCAGCTACAACCAGAACAACAGTCTCATCACAGTGAGAGAAAAATATATTATGATGGGAATTGTTAAAATTAATAAATGATTTAAAATACCAAATACAAGTTTTTTTCATTTATTTATAATTCATTAAGGCCAATAAGGCTACCAGGTAGAGTGCACTCTTCTTCGCCCAAATGATTGGATGAAGAGTAGATCTGATGTCAGATTTTCTTTGGTTGACCTGAGCCTTGCTAGAATGAGAGGCGGCTTTGCTTCTGTCATATATCACTGTATACACACACCATTGAGTTTGGATGTTTGGTTGACCAAAATAAAGCAAGATGGCACCTAGGACACTGGAATGTTGCGATCTGTGTTTTTCCACAATTGACATTTCTCACGCATAACAATTAAGGCAGAGCTGGCGTCGAGTATGTTTATAGTGTGGTTTGGCTAACAGCGATGTGACGCCAAAACTACAAGGCCAGCTGTCACGAACCTCGATTGAAAGGTGGAGCGCGTGCAAAGCAAGACAACTCATTACATTTTGGTGCAGACTCAGATCGCTCTGCGAGATGGGACACTGGCCTTGGTGTAAAACTGCACTCTCTTAATGCCTTTCTAGTAAAAACCTAATCGACAAATTGGTAATAAAAAATGACCATTAGTTTACTGAACATATGCAGTCAATGTGACCCTTCAAGCTAATCCTTCATTTAACGCACTGGAAGACTGATACAGCACAACCTTAAAACAGAGCAGTCCTCAGATTTGTGATTAGGGGACGATCAATGTCCTTAAAGGGCTAAGAGTGACGGCGTCTCATCTAACTCTTCTTTATTCTGTACAGTGTACAGTTTGGATAACAGCTTTACTTGGCTACAGAAAACTACAACAGCTTTGCAGAAAATGCAGCAGTGATGACCCCCTCATCCTACCACGACATCTAGTGGCCAGCAACAAGTACTGCATACAGGAATCAAAGGGAAACACTGATGTTTATAAATCAATGCAAATAAATACTAAATACACATCATATTTACCCTTTTCCTCTAGTTTGTGTGTATGTACAAAGGTAACCTTTAAACTGACAGTCAGTGAAGCTGATGAACGGCACACTAAGAGCTAAATTCTGATCTATAAGCCATAATGACATGTATTTAGGGGTTAGGAGGATAGGTTCAAAGAAAAAGGAAAAAATGCAGATGCCAAACACTGGATGGATGCAGGCGAGTCAGAGTCAGAAGCAGAGCTGTTAGACGGGGAAAATACGGGAGATCTATAACTCAGTTTGAGCTGACAACAAACAGCATGCTGTAGAGGTAACACCTATCCTCATGTGGTAAACAAAGACTATAACTAAAACTAGGCCAAAATGAAGCTAGAAGGAGGGAGGCCACACTGCAGCGTTGACAGAGAAACTACGGGCAGAGCTCGTTCATGCAGGACTCAACAGAAATTCATGCAACCACCAGGTCTAGTTCTGCAGAGCTGTCATACTTACACAAGGGTTGGAACCACTAAGCTTGAATCAGGCACTAAGCATCACTGCTCTCCATGCGTCTCCATGTGACAACACACGTGTACAAAATACATGCAAACACACTCACACACACTTAAAAAGGGCAGCACATGCTGCGTATGGGAGAGAGAAAATGGAGAGGAGGCCAACCTGCAGAGCCTCCGATTGAAGTCTCAGCAGCACCTGACTGGCTGGACCCTGCTGCTCAGTCGCACACAAAAACACACACGCGCGCGCACACACACACACACGCACACATACACAAAATGAAAGACATGCACACAAAGTCAATGTAAAACATCTAGCTGATGCTAAAATGACACTGTGGTCGTCACCGACAGCTGGAAAGCAAAGATATACATGAAAACATCAATAGTGATCACTTGTCTGGACTAAAAGCCAACGCAGGCTGCACACCGACTGGGACGAGCTTGAGACAATACAAGCAAAAGTAGCTGTTCATGCAGCTGACAGATAAAATGACTTGAAAGCAGACAGTGTGAAAGAACACAAAGAAAAGTAAAGAGATACATAAAGAGCAGAGCATCAGTGGCACAGACACACAGAGGCAGCACTTACGTTTTTCTGCTGCGTCGCCTATGATGATCTTCCCTCCTCTCTTGCTGGTCTTCTCCACAGACAGCGCTGTGCTCAGGCCCTGCTCGTGCTTCCCCAGACCCTGGCCTTCTTTGAAGCCATACTTCTGCATAATCTTATGGGCCACCGTACCCCTGCAGGAGAAGACAGGAGAATTCTGGGTTCAAAAAGTCTGAATTTGTTGCAGTACTAAAGCTGACTGTCATCAGTGTCATTTACATGTATTTACACTGAGTATGAGCTGCCTGCCCACAAATAATCCATCCACATTTACTCAAATTAAATGACTGTTTTGTTTTTTTAACTTAACGCTGATAAATCACAGACAATGTTCAACTAATACACTGTATAACAAAGTCAATGCTGTTAAAAGTGTCGGCGTTTTTATGTAATTTAATTAATTTCAAGGTATTACATGAAACCCAGTGTGCCTGCTTGTTGTGTATCTGTTTGTGAGTGTATTTGTGTGTCCCACTCACCCCATGTTGGCCAGGAAGGAGCTGGTCGGGCCGGGCGGTGAACGTGGCCGGTCTGAGTCGTCGTACATCGGTGGAGGGATGGCAGCCTTGGAGCCTCTGGCAGGGCGACCCTCATCCTCGTAGGAATACGAAGCGGAGCCTAAACACACACAACAAAACATGGTCATAGTTGGAATGTAGCGCAGCACTAAGGAGCACAAATGAAATTTTTCATTAAATGTTTACTTCTAAGTCACATTTAATAGATGAAATGTAGACTTTCGATGGTCATGTCTTATTTAATTGGATTTTGTAGCTATTTGTACTGTTTTATAAACTTAAAAAACTAAAGATGCTGTTAAAACAAACACTAACTCTCTCTTTTTTCAATAAACAAAATATAAAATGTGACTATTTTGACTGATTTGATGCAGGGATGCAGCGTTAAATACTTGGACAGACAACAGTGCCCTCTGCTGGGCTAACAGATACCATGTGATTGTGTGTCCACAGGATCCCACACTCCTCCTTCATTATGGATGTAAGTAGCAGTGCAATTCATTTATACTGCATTAAAGTTTGTATGAGCAGTAGTTTATGAAAACTGTGCACCCAGCACAACGTTCTGCCTCTAAAACATAAAATAAACAAACCAACCGGCTGCACTAACACAGGCTTCATTGCTCATGTGTCACACTATAACAATTCAGGTATATTTGGCCCATTTTCCCCATCAAACTAAATCTGAACACCATTTATGTGTTTGTCCATTCATACTGAAGCAAACTGTGTCATTTCTGTCCCGTTTGTTTAAAAGTCTAGGGTTTACCATTTACTGTTTCTGAGCCAGAGGTTCTGCTGTTGTCACTGTGGCTTCAGTCTGCTGATGTTTAGAACTGACAAGCGTCACAGGGTATTCCAGGCAGTGTCACTGTCCAGATTCAGACAGCACTGGACTTTCCCAGAGGTTTTGCATCAGCAGTCAGGCAGTTTTAACATCCAGTCAGGCTGTCCACCTGCTTGGGCTGCTTAGCCACATTAGCCACCACTTCCTCCGTAATTGCCACGTAGTGAGCAGAACACTATTTGGCAGCATGCACCTTTAACATATCCTTAAGGCACAAATACGTTAACATAGTCTCACTGCCTTCACTGTACGTGGACCGTTTATGCTTACTGTTGAGCATTCTGCAGTGGCTCATTCTGAGCAGGAACATCAGACTTACCATCTCTGTCCACAAGTGAAGACGGAGGGGCGATGGCTGCTCCGCCCATACCTGGAAGAGAAAGGGACAAACCCAACAGTCAGGCAAGTGAAATGTACTCTTTGCTGAGATTTTGACACATGATGACTGTGGTGTATAGCTGGAAAACTATTTGTATTGTCTCAGAAGTTCCTACTGTACCCCATGACCGTGTAAATCAGTTATGCTCATGTGCTAAAATACTTTTGTTTCTCTTTTAAGTCCCATTGAGCATCACGTGGTTGACCAGTCTCAGCCTCTAAATGGTCATTGTTTTCTGTGACCAAAACAACAAGCCAGAAACCACATAACATCTGTGAAACACGGACAGTTTTAGTTCCTAAAAGAGGACATGTCTGTTGGAAACCAGATGATGGTAAATGACCAAATGATGTCAACAGAATTAGGTTTCAGACAATAGTGTAAGTATCGATTACTGGTTTAACTCAGATTAGTGTGTAAAAGCTCTGTTAGCTTTGCAGAGCTGCTTACTTGTCCATCAGGGTCAAAACATCCCAGACAAATTCTCTACCATACAGTGTTTTAAGCACTTGAGGTGGGAAGTACTCACTTCGTTTCCTCCGCTCCTTCTCATACTCCTCCTCCTCATCTGAGTCTTCCTCTGCCGCCGGGAAGCGAGAGAAGCCGCTCGGAGCTCCACCGTCATGCCGGTCTTTCCTCTTCCTGCAATACACCAAGTTTACGATTTAATCCTGCGTTTGTGGAGTTTTGTGCCAATTATTATTAAATAAGAAACAACCAAACCCCAGCACGTGTTTTTGGGTTTGTATCAACAACAAAAAAGATAAATAAAGCGATTCATTTTGTGTCAAATTCAAAGTGTAGGACTACAATGTTTCCACTGTTTCATCTGCACGTTTGGCACTTTCTTGCTTCTACATTGCATCCAGCAGAGTAAACAAACATGGCAGTACTTTTCCCTCTCCTCGATCTCCTTCTGTCGCTCCTGCTCCCTCTGTCGCTGTCGTTCCTCTCTGTGTCGCTTCACCACCTTCTCATAATCGTTGGGGAACATCGGGTCGTACTCATCTGCCAACGGTATCAGCACGTCGCCGGAAGAGAAACCACTGGGAACCGCATCCTGGAGCAAGCACAAAGATAGACGCAGGACAAATCCAAGAAATGAGAGTCGACACAGATGATATCTGCAGCTGATCTGGATATTCAACAAATACAGTGTCGAGTTTTTGTGCCACTCAAATTCACTCCCAACCCCACAGATTGCTCTGTGTCATGTTATTAACATTATGTTCATGTTGTAATGTTTTTAAATTATGTAATGTTTTAAATGCTGTAAAGCACTTTGTGTTGCTGTACTGTATGAAAAGTGCTATATAAATAAAATTTGATTTGATTTGATTTGATATACCAAAGCCTTCACTCTGCATTCTTGGCTAGGGTTCAAAACTTAAATTAAACAGGGGTAGTTATAGTCACGTCATCCACATAAAAACCTGGATTACATGAACACAGACAGACCTTGAGTCCAGCAGCAGCATGTGGAGGAGTGTCAATGATCTGTCGCTCATCACTGGAACCTCCTCTCTTTAGATCAATGACAGGCGCCAAGACAGTAGTCTGCTTCATCCGCTGGGTCTACAGACACACACAGAGAGACACACACACACACCCTCTAGTTGACAATAGTCCTGTGTTGTAACTGTGTAAAGCATTCTGAGTGCATTTTAATGTCACTGAAGACCAAACATGCACAATTGTGTGCACACATGCTGTGGACACATTAGCATGTATTCACTTCTTAGCGGCACTGACATGTTATCGTGTTCGTCCTCCAGTGAAATCAAGACTTTTACCTTGTTAACTTATTCATATTGTGTTTTATATGCTGGAGGACATATCATGAGAGATAAAGGCTGCCAATACCGTGGCAGTTTCACTTTAAAACTGCGGTGTACTGATGACAGTCTCAAAAACATGGATTCAGAATTTCAGGGGTTTATACATAACAAACCTCAGGAACCAAACCATCATCTTGCAGGGTGATCGTTTCTGTATCATTACTCTTCTTCAGAATCATTTTCCAGTTGAAACACCCCAACATTACAACTTGCAATCGTGTGCCATTGTGATCAACAGCACCAGTTATAAATGATAAATTGAATTTCTGCAAAAAGACTGAAAGCAGGTGATTAAAATGTGCACTAAAGCACTGCTGTGATGATCTCGGAAAGTATTTAATCTTTTATAAGCAGCAGTTTGACATGTGAAGGCGGAGAGACGTGAGTGTGTAAAGAGTTGATGTTAATGAAGAGGTCATTCAGGTTTTTGCTGTGCTATCATTACAGCGTTGATCAAGGTCAGAATTTTGTTAGTATGGCTTCAGTGCTTATAACTGTTCTGCACTTACCTTGGCCTGCGTCAGAGCTGCCTTCTTCACCTTCAGCTGGGACTGCAGCAGCTTGAAGTTCTTGGACCATCCTTCGGTCTTGGTGTCACTGGCACCCACACCGAGGTCATCGTACAGCGACATTGCTGCAAGTCAGTGCTCCTGTTGATACCAAACACACACAGGTTTCATTTGTCATTACCAATAACTACCTCGAGGATCATCATCTTGTTCTCCAGTACTTTGAGAGAAACAGTAGCTGTTAATAATACAGTACAGTATACTGAGGTATGGAGGCAGACAAAAGGATAAAAGGCATGGTTTGTAAAATAATATTAATTAACTTAAACAAGAAGTTAAAAATGAGTCCAGCTTTAGATTTTTTTGCAGGTTCTTCCATGTTTCAGGTTCCAATGAGGAAAACTTGAAGCTCAGTAAAACAACCGGTACCTTCAAAGTAATACAATCATTTAAGCATTTTTGGACCAAGTTCCACATTGAAAACACAGTCATGAAGTAATGTAATTTAATATTATTATTTATCTATTTATTTTTACAAAAAAAACAGCATGGGCTTGTGAGCTGTATGCTAACTTATCCTAGCATACAGCTCACAGTGATGTATATTATACTTATCAGCAGTAATAAATCTAAATGCAGTGTGTTAAATGGTGTTCAACAGCTGATGAATCATAGCATGTATGTATAAACGCCATAAACCATTAGGAATTTCAGAAAGCTGCCTCAATAAGCGTTTTCTACAATGCAGGAAGAAACATAATTTATTCCTGCAGAAGAAAAACGAGAATTTAGTCGCCAGGTTGTACACATGATAGCTACCAGCTAGCTTCTCCTCTGTGTATAACCCTCAGATAACTGTACTCTGTAACTTGTTAGACATCTGTACTGGTAGAGTAGAGATGACCAGGCTGTCTTAAGCTATGTTAAGCCATTTGTAAATCTGTCACTATTGTTTGAGTATATTTTTAACACCCAGCAGGCCAGGAGAAGCTGGCTAACTGTTCACATTAGCCAGCTAAGCTAAAGCTAGCATTGCTCCTGAACCTTCTGCTCCGGTACGAACAATGGTCGTAAACAACCTATTTTAGCTGCGTCACAGCTTAGCAAAGCTAAAAATATGTGGACTTTAACTAAAGGTAAACGATAAAATAAAGGTTTAACAGCACATTTCACTTACCTCCTCGCTGCACGGTGCTGAAGCCAGCGGTACAACAACACAGCTAAGGTTTGCCAGCCGTTTTCCCTCTAGCGCCTCCTACCGCCCGGAGGCCGTTTCCTTAAACTCGTCACGACTGTATGGAACTACAAACATGGCGTCCGAGACTACAAAAGCAATTGCTCAAGTCTTAATGGGCGGATCATATCTTATCATAAGAGGAGGGGTGTTAAGTGAAAGCGAAAGTGGTTGACAGCAGTTAAGCGGCGGCTGGACGTCGAGCAGTAACGATGGTCTGGACCGGCCCGGGTGTACATGGCGAACATGTTTTAAGAGCTTTCAATGGATCTGAGTTCTCTCTCCGTCTCTGTCAGCGTTATGATGGCTTGTCTGCTCGGAGCTGCGCAGCTCTCCAGCGGCGGTAAGAGCAAAACAAACGCGCTGATTTTGGACCCCTGATTATTGACTATAACCTAGAATAATAACATTTTGTAATCGGATAGGATTTGGTCATTTTTATAACATTTTATAGATATAGATATAGATATATAAACAACATTGTGGCATTGTAGTAACATTGTAATAACTATAATATATTAATAATTAGATCTGTATAAAATCATACGTTTGAAGGATAATAATTAGATTTCTGTGTAAATGACTGAGCTTTGAAAGGAGATGCCCTTTTTAGTCTACAGTTCTTTTATTTTGACAGGGTAGCAGAACTTAGTGTCAGATATGTACTATCTAAACTTTCCCTGAAACCTTACACGCCTGATATACATTGTGACTCTTTACGGGTGTATGTATGAAAAGCATTTCCAGTAATCAGTGCTCATGCGTTACTGATTAACCGAGGATGTGTCACTGAATAGTTTACAGGGGGCAAAATGTAAATCTACTGCTTTATTCACTCATATCACTTATATCACTTATCACTTATATCAATCATGTAAATGTTTATGCTGTCCGTGTGTGTATCTCTGCTTACATGTTGTCATTTTTTTGTCATATGATTTTTTTTTTTTATTTTCAGACAACAGCAACTGTCCGTGTCCACACATTCCTCATGTGAATCTGACGAAGCCTCCACCAGAGGGGTGCTTCCAAAAGGAAGACCGCTATCGCTACCAGTGTGTGGAAGGTTATGTGAGGAAAGTAGGAACCTCAGATCTCAGCAGATGCAGGCCAAATGAGGATGGTGTACTACGCTGGACCGAGATCTCCTTGAAGTGTATACGTAAGATTCATTTATTTATTCATGCGCTGCTTTTACATCTGAAGAGTGTGCTCATGATGCAGACACAGCTACCTGAGTGAAGCAACGTCTCTCCACCTACTCAGCATATGCATAGGAGCTTGCCCAATTGGCACCTCTCGTCCTCACAAATGGCATTTTAGGTTTACTTGTGTATCTGTGGTCATGAAAAATGCAGACTATGGGAAGCAATGATTTCACATCTCATTTGCGCGTCAGTGCTTGTTGTAACAAACAGGCTCCTTAAACACCAACAATTACAAAAGCAGTGTTCCTGTAGCATATCTTCCATGCATTCTTTAAATTATCACATGATAAAAAAAAAAAGGTTATGAAAATGTCAACATGTGAGAAAAAAAAGTTTTTGCACTCATGTGAGGTGTTTTTTTTAGCATACTGGGAGATTAGAACACATTTGAATAACTTCTGATGTGGTGAACATTTGACTTGTTTGATCTGCTGTTTCTGCTCCTTTTGCTGTCTTCACCTCCGAACACGACGGCATAAAACATGTCCAATCCTTTCTTTAAATTAGACAAGTAAACAAGCAATTGCAGCTCTGAGTTTGACCTCCTTGTACCTTGTAAACACGACTTTCCTGACTGATAGTAACATCTTAGATTTTCTCTCATAGATTGAGATTTTGTCTGTTTCCTCTTCTTGTCTGAGTTTTTTTTTTTTTAATCATTTGGCAGACGACTTGTTTTGTTTCCTGCTTCTTCTGCTCCGTTCATCACAGTCTAGTCACTCCAAAGCAGTTCATGAAAACAAGCCTGTTGCACTTTTTTTTTTTTGGTCTTTTTTAATATTTTGCGGCATTAGTTAGCGCAATTATAATTATTTACAACTTACCTTGGCATTGCTGCACCACTTCAGCAGCATGCAGAAGCCTCTGCATTATTTATAGTGTGCAGAATAGATGACGTGGCCATGTTCATTACAGCCATTGTAGTCATTTTTGCTTTCTTAAGTGCACAGAGATATTTAGTGGAATGATGGTCAAGCGGACAGATTGTTGACTGTTGTTTTTTTTTAATTATTATTTTTTGTTTTTTAAAAGTGAAGGGAAAATATAGCCATTGAGAAAAATATCCATATTTTTGTGGACGAGGCTCTTGTCCACATCCGCACACATAAAAACAATAAAAATGCATTTTATTTGTATAGCACAGTTTAAAATCAGGCGACATCTCAAGATGCTTACTATCACTACATTTGTTTCCTGATTCGTTGCACTCTGATCATAATACCTTTATCTAGAAGAAAAGCCATCACCCTTAACTACCTGTGGTTAATTCAGTTTAGATGTTTTTGACCTTGTTATTTTTGCCCGCAGCTGTGTCGTCATCCTGCAGTGTGAGTGAGAACATAGATTTTTGAATTCTTGGAAAACTAGTGAAACCGGTGTGTACTCCAAGTAAAATACAGAATGCATTCCAACAGGGCTGCAGCACACAGGAAGCAAACCAGAGCTGTGAATCACACTTTTACTGCAGTATGTGCTGCTGTCAAGCCAAGTTCCCACATGCTGCGGAGATATATTGACTCATTAGCCGAATGCAATGTCTGTCTGTATTGTTTAAATGTTGGCTGAAAAGAAATTGCTTTGTAGAAATGTCAGACTAAACATCAGATTATTGAGAAACAGTGATGCCACAGATGGACTGTTTAACTATAATAGTGCATATCAGAGGTCCTAAAAACCAAATCCAGAGAAACTGTATGCAGATCCGGGGATATCTGGCCTGAGTTTGTTGCATCTAATAATTACTGAATCCAGCATGAAATCCAAACAGCTGTTTTTATTCAACAGTTTATTTAGAACACCCACACTTTTGGCAGCAGCAGCAGGGAGGAAACTATCGCTGTCATGGGCTTGACTATAATACAGACAGCCAGTTCTAAATAAATAAGTAGGAAACCAATGATTGAACTGACAAAAAGTTCAGCCCACACGTGTCAGTCCTTGAGTAAAGAAAACATTCAGTGCAAACTGGTACATTCACAGCAGCCTGCATGTACCTTCTTGTGGGTTTCTGATGTGTCAGTGATGATTCATTACACCTGACAGTAAGGCTTCAGTCCAGAACGACAGTGAGGAAGCACAGACTGTACATGAAACCAAGTGAGTCACTCTTCTGTTTGATCAGGGGAGACATATTTAGAACTAAATGAAGAGTTCATTTGCAAAAACAGATAACTCCATTATTGTAGATTTTCAGAAAACTTTTTGTTGTTGTTGTTTGCTTGAGATAATATCAATCGAACTGAAGTTGAGCAGATTTGACTCAGGAGAAATGACAAAATAGAGATAACTTAAGTTTGATTGATATTGTCTCAGGTAGACGATGGAGAAGAGGGTTTTCTGAAGGTTTGTGAAGGTGGAGTTATCTGTTTTTGCGAATGAACTCGTCAAATACACTTTCTTGTAAGATAACATTTCCTTATTGTTCAACTGTATTGAGAACATGACAGAAGTGACAGCCTACATAGGCTAAATTCTTTCTGAAAAAATGAGGTATGAAGCTTCACATTAGTGGGGTTTTTCCACCCAAAATCAACTGATGAAATAAAATTACAGACAAGCTCTGTGTGGCAAGAAAAAGTATCATCAATAAAATTGCCCTGAGCTAGTGATGCATTCAGCATATCTTTAAACAAACACAACTGGACCAAAAGGAATGCTATTAACTGCTACAAAAAAAGGAAAGATTTCTTGTTTCTGTGCTGAAGTCTGCTCTACATTGATGTCTCTCACCATCGTGTAAGTGATTTAAGAGGGGGAAAAACTCAACTGACATTCAAACACAGTCAATCTGATTGAAAAAGGCACATTCTGAGCATAGAGCTGTATATCATCAGCATATGGTGGCATGTAGTGTCTGGTGTTATGTAGTAGAACAGCCTCGGCCACAGCTATGGAGAGATATGTAGAGAAAGCTAATGAGTTGCATCTCAGGAATTGGATCTGTGGTTGACTTAAATCAGGTTCTCTAACTTTATTTATTTTTGCTTTGAGAATATTTTTATTGCTGATTTACGCGGTCAAACCAATGAAGAAACTGTCCAACATGTAATTTATTGTGTTTCAGCTGACCCCAACAGACCCACACCACCACCAACAACACCACCACCAACAACACCACCAACCACCACAGCAATACGTAAGTTTCTGTTTATGTGAATCAGAATGAAAACAGTGTAAGCTATGATAATGATTTGGCATGTTAAACTATAACACTCATCATAAAGGGGCCGGACAAAGGCTTACAACCAAAGGCTGGGCCGTAGCTAGGTTTTGGAAAACAGCAAAGACTGGACATAAAAGATGAACCAACTGGTTTGTGGACCACCATTTTGAAGCCTCAAGATTGAAATTTGGTCGTCACCACCCTGGTGTTTTGAAACTAGATCAGGGTTGGATCTGACTGAGGGTTTGACACTATGCACACCCATATGGTAGCCAACTGTCAATCACAAGGCCCTAAAACATACCTTGCTTTATCATCTATTTTACCCTAAACAGGGCCATAAATGACTAAATGAGCATCATGTTGTATTGAAGGAGACTTGAAACTAACAATTGAGACCATAAAGTCATTCGGACAATGTTTACTGAAGTAACAGATGAAGGGAGAAGTAGGGTCATTTTGTCATAGACTTCTATACATTTAGACTACTTTTTGCAAACAGAGGAGTCGCCCCCTGCTGACGAATAGAGAGAATGCAAGGTGAAGCAACATCTTGGTTGGCTTCCCTTTTCAAACCTGAATGCGATGTATACTTTTATATACAGTTTTTGGTATCACCCCGTAGAAAAATATGCAAAATCTTTAACAAAACATCCCTAGTATCTATAAGTAGCAGCAAAATGCATTAGCTAGTACTACTTTATTTCAAATCAACAAAAAATGATGACCATGCGTAGTCTGCAAATTACCTTTTATTTAAAATCAGAAATTAGAATATGTGTAACATCAGACACAACTACTTACAGGAATGCAAATGTTCTACCTTTGGAGGATATTTTAATCATAATCTAATTTAACATTATGAAGACTGACCAGAATTAAATTTCAAAGCCATTCATCAAACTTTCATCAATATTTACAGGATCTGTTCAAACTCAAAACACATAAATAATGAATAAAACACTGTTCAGCGCTCCAGACTGACTGTTTCACTGGTAGCACCAGTACGACCCTGTTTCTCATTTTGTTGCACCTCCCACCTGGTCAAAGGCAAAACAAATGACTTGTTGAACATTTTCTTATCAATAGACGCTACAATTTACTGATGCTCCCTAAACGCC
>NW_007578212.1:131485-153990 GCF_000690725.1 Stegastes partitus | reverse complement strand
CAGTCTGCAAATGACCTTTCATTTAAAATCAGAAATTAGAATATGAGTAACATCAGACACAACTATTCACAGGAATGCAAATGTTCTACCTTTGGAGGAGATTCTAATCATAATCTAATTTAACGTTATCAAGAATTACCAGAAGTAAATTGCAAAACCATTCATCAAACTTTCAGCAATATCTACAGGATCTGTTCAAACTCAAAACACATAAATAATGAAAAAACACTATTCAGGGTCACAGACTGACTGTTACACTGGTGGCACCAGTACGACCTACTTTCTCATTTTGTTGCACCTCCCACATGGTCAAAGGCAAAACATACGACTTGCTGAACATTTTCTTATCGATAGACACTACAATTTACTGATGCTCCCTAAACGCCCCACATAGCAGGCTGTGGTAGCTGCTGTTTGGTGGCTGTGGTGTGCTCTGACCGGTGTGTGACCAAAAATGACTTTAAAAATAACAAACAAGGGCGTTCTGATGTCAGATTTGTCTGAGGTTAAACCGAGTTACATGTGTTCTACACGCAGTCTTTTCTCTGAGCGGAAACACTGAGAATGTAGGTGAGCTCTGTTTTTCATGAGAAGACCTCATTTCTAATCGTAAATACTGCAGAACACTGAAGTTATAAAAGTACTACTTTCCATCACTGTGGTCCACACAGCAGCCTCCTGTGCCGGTTACAGCGACACTGATACAGCTTCATGATCATCATGCTCATCAATTTACATTCTCAAAAAAAAGGTCGCAAATGCAGTCTGGAGTTATTTGAAAAAAAAAACTTGGCTCTTCTCTCTTTCTGCTCAGCAAACCTCTCTATGACTTTTTGGTTGAAGTCACTCATCTCCGTGAGCAGTCTTTTCTCCACTGACAGCACGGCCAATGCATTTAGTCATCACTACAGAAGCTGTCATCTAGTAGAATAGGAGGAGAAAGGCCGTGTGACGCTATTAGATATGTGTTTAAAGCACAGTCATAAGAATGTCAAAGGCCAGATTTGATATCCAACCACACAAGACAAAAGCAAATCAAGACAAAATTAATTGGCTTACAGCAAAAGTGGACGGGTCCAGGACACACCAAGCTGCGCCCCGTGAGAAAATCTGCTGCAGCCAATCATAGCCCGGGCCGAGGTCACATGATCACGAAAAGTTTTTCGAGCTACATACACACTCATGTGGCCGCGCCCGCATCCAGGAAGTGTAAAATTAGTAAACACGCAGTGAAGACTACTTTTAAATCTGTTAATAACACAAATATTGTTAATATGACAAAAGAATATGAACGACATTATTAATTTTATTGTTATTTGTTAGAATTAATTCAAATTTAATATTGTGTTTGAGAGCTACTTTTTATCTGGTCATTAGTAGGGCAGCGTCCCTGCGCCCCGTATTGACCAGCCGCCACTGGTCACCATGTGTGCATATAGTTACCTTCATAGATATGTATAACAAAGGCTAGATGTCTCGTCCGCGCTGCCGGCCAATGAAATTGCACGTCCGCACTGGCGGCCATCTTGCCACAGTCAGCTCGCACACCCATAACATTGTGTTGTAGTGGTGCATGTACTTTTTAAATAACCAGAACTTGCTAAATTTTATACCGAGTTTGAAACGGTTTGGTTTGTTCTAAACTTCAGAGGTGTAGTTATAAAACTGCACTTACGGATAATTATGTTACGCTTCCGGTCAAAAGTTTGGGATCACCTACTTATTTCCCCCATTGGACCTCAGATTGGTGCAATGAATATACACACCACAAGGTATTAAGTCAAATAAATATATGAGCAACTAAAACTCAGCGTACAGAACGGCAACATGAGATACACGTATACTTTTATAATAGGAGTATTACTAATATGATAAAATAATTCAAATTGTTACATGTTTAGCTTAAACAAGTAATAATTCAAAATATTGTATTACATTAGTACTATTATTATAAATGTGACATTTATTTGCAATAAAAAATAGGTAAAAGACTTCCCTTTACAAATATACATCAAGAAATGCTGCATGTTGAAATCCCCACCCTGTAGAGAGAACTAGACCACTGTGGAGGTAAACACATGGAGGACAGAGATAAGAAATGACCCAAAAAACATAGTGACATCAAACATAAATATCATTTATTACATGATAAGGATTAACAATAACTAAAGAAAAATATCAAGTAACAGGAGCCTCATCCTGTCGAAGTCCTCACTTCTAAAGTGCAGAGCAGTGTCCTGTCGGTAGCAGGAAAACCCTCCGTTCTGGTTTTGGGAAACCTTAAAAACGTGAGAGATGTACTCAGATATATAAATTATTGTCAACATCTTCAGTCCTCATTTTTACATTAAGGGTAAGGACACACACCTAATACACACCTAATACACACCTAAATTATCAGATTTTTGGGGTAATTGTGTGTAAGTATGTATGTATGTACTTTAAGAAAAACCACATTAAAATAGTTATAAAAAGGTGTCCAAAAGAAACATACAGTGATTGTGTAAACAAACATATTCTAAAAAGCCTTGTGTCAACAACAATCTTGCAATACTGTTGTGTCAGCCGCGCTGCTCCTTTGTAACAGTATAGTCATAGTATCGTAATATCTTACAGGTGAAAGGTGATCCCACAGACTCTGGTTTCAACACAACGGCGATTAGAGCATCCGTAGGCTGCACAAAGTCGAGCATCTTCACTCAGCAGTTTCCTGTAGGAATCCTACTCAGCGCCAACAGCTGTTCCCGAGTGTAAACAATGGAGCCGTGGCTCAACGGCTCAACAGCTAGTCAGATGTGGACTTTGAAAGTTTGTAAAAAGTAAAAACTAATTTAAAAAACTTTGTTGGCATCTCCATCGTATTCATGCTCATCTAGTACAACTACATTAATATAATAATATTAAAAATATAGAAGAAAAAACAAAGCAAATAGCTAAAAATATAGAAAGTAGGGAGGAGCCGCTGCAACAATTTGCATTTCAATTATTTTTTTTTTTATTTGTATTTTTGTAATTTGAATTGTAGCCACGTTCACAACGTTTGTAAGAAACCAAACCGTTTGTAAATCCGTCAACATTTCAGCGAGATAAGAGTATTTACGTTTGTGCAGATCACTCACCTTCCTTCACGTACCACAGGTTCCACCAGAGAGCTTGTTTGTGGCAAGATGGCCGCCATTAGAAACTCCACCTTAAGACATCTAGCCTTTATTATACATATCTATGGTTGCGTTCCTCCCGCATGTTGCAACAGGTCACTGTTTTCTAAAAAACTTTTTTTTTTATAGATAACAGCTTTACGATCATTGCTTTGTCTGACTGAATGGTATGCTGCCAGGCAACTCACACAGAAACCACCTGCCAAATTACACTAAGTAACAAGTCTAAACTGAATTAAGTACGCGCAATGCAATCATTATCCAGGAGAGGTTCTGAAACATGGTGTCTAGTGAGGAATTTTATTTTAAGAAACAGAGAAACATGTTGGCTTCACGTCTGAATAAGCATCCAGATCAGTTTTGTATAAAAGCTGCGACTGCAAACCTAATAGGTTGGACCTAGTAACATTTACTTAAGACTATCAACACAGCACAAGTCTGATACAAAATCTCATAGGAACACCCAAGCAATTTACTCTGAGTTGTGTGAAGTGATTTGAGGAAGGCTTTTTACATATTTCCGCACCAGTATTGGTCCAAAAACATCACAGAGTGCAAAAAAAAAAACAGTTGCTGCCAGAATCACTAAACCCCTTCCTCATTTACTTTGCTCTACAATATCACATCTATCAGGCTACAAACTGAAATATCCATAAAAATAAAACGTTACTGGGATTAAAACCGAGACTGAGTATAGCCTAGATTATTAATACCCACCAGTGATGAGTGTAGTCGAGGTGTTGACAAAACATCAACAGGAGCTGAAGGTTGCTTTTAGGTGATTGCAGAAGTCGTTCCTCTGAGTTTAGTAAATATCTACAGCATCAGACAACAGTAGGATTTATGAAGAGGGAGAGCGTTACGTACGTCTAACACATGGAAGAATGGAACAACAGTTTCACCAAGGTCTAATGTCATCTCAGTGAGACTGACAGGGAGTATCAGGGAGTACTGTCATGCCTTTAGCATTAGTAACACAGTTCTTATCTCATCAGCAGCTACTCCCACCAGCCAGCAGACAACTTGGAATATGAGCTTTTCAGCATCAGAGTATGGGCAAATAGACAGCGTGGAGCCAACCACATCTGATAAACAGTCTCTCATGCTTTGCCAGGTCGCTTCCACCATTTTGTTGCTGACAGCTGATCTTATCAGACGAGACAATTTTAGAGAGCCAAATTGATGGCGTCTAACTACACTCTCTCACTTCACTCGCTTCTTCTCTCCTGTTGATTTGTGATGTTTGGCTTGTGTGATCCATGATGTTCATTAAAGGCTGCTAAAAATATAAATATTGAATAGAGGACATTAAATAACTAAATATAAAGAATGGAGCCCTGAGGTGCTGATGATAAGAGGACTTTATCAGCACCATCAGCAACAACGTTCTGTAGCTGCTGTGCATGGCACCGATTATCCGGTTCATGCTGCCTTTTATCTGCAAATATAGGATTGTTTCTGAATACCAATAGCAAAATCTTATTCAATCCTTTCTCTGTGCAGGAGTAGTAGACTCTGTGACACAGACCACAGGGAAGACCGGGCCAATACACAACTGCACAGCCTTACCGAGCAATCGCAACAACTCAACCACCACATCTCCATGGGCCCACAAAGGTAAATATGCTTATTCCATGTTTGGAATTAGTTGTTGAATATAAATCTCGAATCAGTTGGATGGTGAAGTCAGAGCCTGGGCTAGTTTGGAACATGAGGCATATAAAATTTGTCATCTGCAAAGAAAAAGGCATTGACCAGTGAGGATGATGTTTTGTGTGTATAGTGTAAATAGTAGAGGACCAAGATTAAAGCCCTGAGGCACTCCATTACTGACAATAGGAGGGCTTGACTCAGTTGTCTAGCTGCTGTGCGTGGCACTGGTCATTTAGCTCACCCTACCTTTAAATTGAAAATGTACAATTGTTTACGAATATCAACAGGAAAATCTCATTCAGTCCTTTTTCTGTGCAGGAGAAGTAGATTCTGTGACACTGACCCAGACAACGCAGAAGTCCACAGTCTCACGGAGCAATGCTAACAGCTCAACCACCACATCTCCAGGGACCCGCAAAGGTAAATATGGTTATTCCACAAACTTCTGTGGCTCTGCTACTACTCATATAGTCTTCTATAATAAGTCAATAATGTAGGCTCTTAGTGGATAAATCTTTGGCAAGATGATTAGAAATGAATATTTTGTTGATGTTAAAGGGAAGTGCTCTTGTTGAGACAAAAACTGAACCAACTGAACAAGACAAAGTGAGGCTGTCACTGTGCTCTGACTGAACTGCTGTGGATGTAGTAAGTTTACTGAGTCAATGAAAGCATGCAGTTGTGAATTAACTAAAGATTTCATGATCTTCACTTAAAGAGAACTATATCTCAAATATTGGCGAGATACTGTTGGGATCCCTGACATCACCACTTTTACTTCAAGGTTACTGCTATGGCACGTTTCCAAATGACGATTTAAAGCTTGTTGGTTCACCAGAAACGTGACCAGTTTCCAGTTTGATTAATCTTCTTGAGAGCAGCTATAGTCTCACAAAAGTTATTAAAATAACTGATCTTGAACTCGTGGTTAGGTACAGGAAGTAATCCAATCAAATCAAAGTGACTACGTAACCTGCCACTCGCTGGCTAGTGGGTAGTAAAGGTAGTGGAACTAAAAGGCAGCAGTACAACAGTTGCTCCTTTAGCTTTTATTGCTGTTTTTGAATTAGCAGCAGGATTTATGTTTGTAGTACTCCTGCTTTGTATAGTGAAGGTGGTAGCAGTAGTAGTTAACTGTAGCTGACACAAATTGTTGCATTTATTTTTAGCTTTTGTGAGTTACGTGGCATGTTGAATCTAAATGTACACCACGCAGCCACAACATTAAAACCATCGACAGGTGACGTGAACAGTGTTGATTATCTTGTTAGAATGCTACCTGTCAGGCAGCAACAGCCACTTCTGAGTGACTTTGAAAAGAGCCAGATTGCCATGGCTGGAGGACTGTTGCACAAACTGCAGAAAACCTCAATGCTTCCTGTAATAGAAAAGTGTTCGAACACACACGGCATTACCGCTTACTCCCTTTTTGTTGCTTCACACAAGAACTGGAGCACAGAGATGTCAGTTTGACACATGGGATCTGGCTAAACTACATACATTTGTTCATGAAAACAGTGTTCCCTGATGGCCTCTTCCAGCAGAACATGCTTCCTGCCACTCTGCAAATTGGAATGGTTTGAGGAACATGCGAAAGAGTTCAAATTCCCCGGATGTCAGTCTAAGGAAGCATCTGTACGCTGGAACAACAATTTCAATTCATTCTCATAATTTCCAAGACTTACAGGATCTGCTTTAGAGGTCTGTGGAGTACCAGGACAGGTCAGAGCTCTGTGCCACATACTCCCTCGCAAACTGTCCACGTTTGAGTAAAGACATCCGTACACCGGACGCTCCGGATCACAGCATCGGTTTGTCTTCTTCAACAGTAGTTTTGCAAACAGTAGTGATGATAGAAGAAGCAGCGGTGAAGCAACAGAAGTGGATTTGTAGTAGAAGTAATAATCACATTAGGATGTTTACTCATGCCTCCATCAAAAGTAATAACTTTTCTTTCTTATCAGCACCAACTTCCACAAGTCTACAGACAACCCTGACTGCAAGTACCTTCAGTACAGTGACTGAACAAAGAGACGGGCTGCCAGACGGTAAAGACACTGCAGTTTACAGTCACACATACTTGGTTATTCTTTGCAGTATTGCTGCCGACAGCTGAGATGAGTGAATAGATTGTGTAGAGATTAAAGTCTGATTTCCTCTCATGGCATTTTGACTCACTAATGGACTCCCCTCCTTCCTTTGGTCGATCTGTGATGTTTAGTTTGCTTAATTCATGCTGTTAGTTGAACTTGGGGCCTCATAGATAGTGAAATCAAATCAAATGTGAGTTTGGGTGACTTTGTGACACATCAGATAACCACTAAGTTTGTTCATTTTTACCCATGTGTGTATTTTTGAATGATACAGTTACATCGAAAGGATGGAATTTTAGTCTCTTTAGTTAATTAACTCATATACATATACTGTTTAACATGGATATGTAACATCACTGACGATAAAAATGCTGACTTGCATTTCACTGTGACTGTAATCCCTGGCCTGGTCCATCATTTTTTTATTTAGTCTTTGATAAATCAATAATATGCTTAAAAAAAACACCAAAACAGCGCCCAAGTTGTTTGAAGATGTGGGTGCTGCAGGAATACCCAGAACCCTACAGAAAGCCGCCATGCATTCCACTCATCATTTAACTCTCTCCTTCCCGTTGGGCTCACGCTGCTGCTGATTTGCAAGTAATAGAGTCGAGCTGTTAATGAACAGTACGGGAAACTCTTATTCTTTTTATGTGCAGGAAAAATAGATTCTGTGACACTGCCTGTAGTCCAGAACCAAACAATAAGGACCTCCACAATTTCACCGAGCACTCTTACCAACTACACCATCTCACCTCCTGAGACCCTCAAAGGTGAGTTTAAAGACAATTAACCTACAAAAGGCTTGAAAAGAATCTCCTCAGATGTGTCGTCTTTCTATTGGCTCTTGTTGAATGCATTTGACATTAGAGTGTTTCTGTTGAAGGACACAGTGAAGACATACAGTGTAGAGTTTAACTGTATTTTTCATCCACAAATAATTTTTGGCTACTTAAGAGATTCACAAGGAAGCACAGAATCATTGTTTAGTAAAATGCGACCTTGTCGTACGCCTCGTTTCCTGTGGAGCTTCCAAGGAGAGAAACTAATGTTCAGTTGTTTTTTCCTTTTTAGGAGAAATTGTCCGAGCAGTGAGCATCAGTGGTTTTGTGGTGGTCTGCATATTGGTCGGGATCGGCTTCTCACTGTATCGAAGGTAAGGTAGTAAAAAGCATGTCAGTAATGTTTTCTAGCATCAAGGATCACAAAGGTTCACAGCTTTGTATTAAACACTAGGGCAGGGTCAACTTCTCAACTTAACATTAACATTTTTGGTGGTTATAATCAGTCTCATTCCTTATTTATTTATTTGTTTGTTGTACCTCAGGAGGTCCAGGAGAACCAGCTTCACAGTGCAGACAGAAGAAATGATGCCCATGAATTGTCCTCCAGCCAAACCTGAAGAAGTTTAAAAGCCGTGACCTCCGGCCGTCACAGAGAGCAGTATCAGGTCCTCCTCATGCCTTGAAGACGGGCTCATTACCTCCACATGGGGCTGAAAATGATGTCTATGAACCCTTTTGATGTTCTGTGGACGTATGAAAGCAATTAGTAGGGGTGCTTATGGGGCTTCAGTGTTTCCTCCCATTCATCAGGTGCTGCACTGTTTTTTTTTTTCTACCCTGTAAGACTGGTGGGATTCTCTATTTCAGTGTCATCAAATCCCATGAAAAGACCAAAACCAACAATGAAATACTCCAGCCATCGAGTGTTGTCTTTCAAACCAAAGCCTGATATAGTAGACTTAAATACCTAAACTTACTTAAAAATTAAAAACTAAACACTGTTTCTGAAAATGTGTGAGTTTTGAGTTAAGTATGGTCCAAACTACGTAGCCTAGCAGTAGCGGGAGAACACTCCAGCTTAGATACGGACTTCTAAAAACAATGGACCAGCAGACGTCACCCACTGGTTTGTGGACGGCTGTTTTGAAGTCTCAAGTCTGCATTGAGGTTTTTGTTGTTGTTTTATAAACTGGAAATAACAAGCATATCAATCACAAGGTAGCCATGCCCTGCTTTATTATCTATTTTAGAGTAACCATAATTTACTAAATGAACATCATGCTGTATGTGTGTAGCGAGTGACTGAGGCCCTAAACTCATGAGGAAAATGTTTACAGGGGTACTAAATCGAGAAAGAAGTAGGGTAAATTTTTCATAGTCTCCTATATAATCCAACGACTTTTCGCAGTAGGAAGAGTCGCCCCCTGCTGGCTGTTAGAAACAATGCAAGTTTCAGGCAGCTACGCATTGGCAGACATGGAGGCTTCGGCCATCTTTTATTTAAGTTAAAACCATGTGGAACAGGTTGTGTACATCTTCTGTAAGAACCTATAAATCGAGTGCCACACTCAGGAAGGAAAAGAGAAACCCCTCTTCCCGTTCTCACCTTGCACATCCTTGATTTCTTTCCTCGACTCCTTCCCTCACAATGTGTTCCCTCCCACCTGAGATGTGAGTGGAGGAGGGAAGGAAGAGATACAAGGAGAGAGGACTCAAGGCAACATTAACATCGTAGGACATCTTTATTTGAAAGGCGTAATTTCAAAATACATTTAGCTCAGTTTATTTATGTAGCACCAATTCACAACATATGTCATCTCATAGCGTTTAACATAAGACATTACACATTTTAAACCCAACTAGCTAAAGATCCTCTATGAGCAAGTCAGTCGGCAGCAGTTGGAAGGAACCAACAAACTGCCCTTTAACGGGAAGGGGGAAAGGCCTCTGACAGAACCAGGCTCAGGGAAGGCGGCCATCTGATTCGACCTGTTGGGGTGAGAATGTACAGACAGAAGAGGGAGAACAGACAAATGTTAAAGAAACTTTCGAGCCATGTATATTAGATAGGACGTGTTGGCACAGTTGCATCATCTACTATTTGTACATCTACTACTGTATTTTTGTTTGACTGTCAAAGAACTTAATGGTGTTCATGAGAGCTTATGGTATGAAGTTATTTGTAATTACATTCACAGTGTGGCATAATGTGGCAGGAATGTACAGATGATATAGTTGTTGTTTATTTTTATTATTTAATACACACAAACACCATGAATACAAAGAGGAATGTGCTTTATTGTGATTTTTTAAATGCCTCTTTCATGCATAACTGGTGAGGAAAATACTTCCACAAAGGATACATATAGGATAATGTACCTGAGCATTCTGGATTAAAGCTCCTCTGTCAAGCTTCCTCCTTCGTAGAGATGCATTTTAGGAAATAAGATGAATAAGCCTTCATGGTGGTGCTCTTAAGCTAACAAGGAGTGTTATAATAGAGGAATGAGAGGCGCTCTAATTGTTTGCTTTGGCCTTGTCATGGGAATGGTAACAACAATCACAATGGAAATAGTCCAGAGTGAATTATAAGGCCTTTGTGTTCACCTAAATTGTATTTTTGTACATGAACAAACCAAAGTGTAAATAGGTGCTGCCAGCAAACACTGTGAATAAAACGACTGATATTTGTGTGAAAGTCGGCTTAAAGTGAATGTAGCAGAGAAAAAGTGATCCAAACATGAATAATGAATAAAATGTTTGTTTGCTCCTGTACTTCAATGAGTCATTTTTAATCGTGGCGTTCATGAATTCAGACTGTTGCTACCTGCATGCTAGTGAGACCAACGCTCAAGCTAAGCTAGACTCATTAGCAAACATGGCTTCCTGTGGCTAGCTTGCAGTTCGTTAGCTGTTAGCTGGCTTCGTCATGTTGTTCTTCGTGCTTTGACTCAGCTTGTGGGACATTATTCAACCAGAGACCGAGTTATTTGTTGAATTTTCCTCAATAAACCCTGTTCATACAGTCAAGATATGCAGACGGTTTATTTATTTTAGACTTTTCAGGCTCTGAAACTTTTGACATCACTTCATGCAGCTAAATTCTCAATGCAACTGCTAAAACACTGACAAATGACATCTGAAAAACATAAATAATGTACTCTACAGACAGTAAATAATTCCTATTTCAGTGGTTAAAATGACCACAATTCCAATGACAGCTATACTTTTATTGCAGTTGAGTATTTTGCTAACATTTAAAAAGTGGAATCCAACTTTACAATTAACAGATTTACAGTTTATTTCTCCTTCATTAATCTACTTCATCAGTTGCAGCATTATTTGGTGTTGTCTGCCATGTGACTAATACAGGACACAGGTTAATCCGATGAATTGAATACAATTTAGAATTACTTGCACTATATTTACTTTTATTTTTTGCAATTTTATACTTTGACTTTGGTACAAGTCAGAGGCAAATATTGTTCTTTTTACTCCACTATTTTTATTGGATGATTTCAGATATCTGGCAGATTTATTTTATGATTTAAACTTAAATCAACAAATACATATTATAGATTAGAATTAAACTTTATTGATCCCTGAAGGGAAATTCACGAGCAGCAGTTTCAAATCACCGTCAGCAGTTCAGTCATCTTTACCACCAACCTTGACGTGATGAACACATCAGTAATATACATTGTTCAGAATTTAGCTATTCTGAATGATCAGTAGCTTGACTTTAATTGAGTTACTTTAAGCATGTTTTGATGCTAATATTTTGTATTTAAATACAAATTTAAATGCATGACTTTTACTTGGAACAGAGTATTTCTACACTGTGTTGTTGATACTTGTAGTTAAGATCTGTGTGCCGCTTCCACCTCTGATTAACTGTAACGAGGTCGATGGCTGGTTATCATATGATTAGAATGAAATGCTGTGGAATGAGTGCAGAAACGTAACACTTTTATTTGCAAAGTACGCACTGCCTACAGGGTGTTAAAACCACAAATTATCAGAAAATATTTTCTATTTTTAACTTCAGCGTTGTCAGGGGCAGCTGAGTGCGGTTAGAGGAAAGTCTGACAGCAAGACCTAAGTGCAGCTGTTTGTTTGTTGGTGTATATTTGGTTATGCATGAAGGAAGTAAGTGCAGGGGAAAGTTAACACCTGCTCACCTCTTACCTCCACAGACCACATCTAAATGCTCAAACTGAAATACACAAATGTATTCCACCATAACGTTAAACGTTAATGCTTGTGGCTGTGACTGCAGCCTTCACATAAATAGTCCAGGAGTATGTGGAAATGATGAAACTTGGTACACTTGATAGTTATTTTTATAAAATATTCAATGTGACGTCTTTCAAGCCGGTCCATCCTTGAACTCTAAAGTTGTGACTGCATGAAAAAGGGGCTGCGAGGGGGATTTACAAATGTAAAAGAGCCTGTTTGAAGTGTACAGCTGTGTGTCAGTGTGAGGGAGGTGTGAAGGAAAAGGTGAAGAACAGACTGAACAACATCACAACAGTCAAATTTGTTTGTGGCGTAACATTTTTTTAAGTCAGTGTTTGTGTTCGACATGGTCTTTTTAAGCACAGAAGTCATATTAAATCTAGTCTTGCCCTTTACAGACACTGTGTTGTCAGAATTAATGAATACAAGGATGAATCTTGTAACACAACATGCACTCGTATTAACAGACATGATATTATCAGGTCTGGCTTCACTTCTCAGATATCATCATTTCCTTCTTACAGCGTCTCGGATTTCTCTATTAACTCTTCAGCTGGACGGTTTGTTGGGCCGTATATGGAATTATTGTAATTCATGATCATTAAAACATCTTTTCTGTGGTATGATGTGTTTGCTTCAGATACAAAATCAACATGAGGTGTTTTTGTAGTGGTTCCATTTCTTAAAATGTTCAGTGTCCCATAAAGGGCCCCAAGTTTCATGCTTTTATTTTATTTATTTTTTTAAAGTGAATCTGTCGTCATAAAATTAAGCACAAATTGCCTGCACTAATACAGAGCCTCAAATGTATGTATTATCAGTACATTACTTTTTTTTTTTCAATGGACTATTTCCAGGACCACTTGGTATTTCCCAACAATTTCCCTGAGGTTTCCACCAAAGGGATTAATAAAGTTCTATTCTATTCTATTCTATTCTATTCTGTTCTATTCTATTCTACTGGAGCATGGATTGTTATCTATGGTGGATCATCCGTGCACATCAGTTTTTTCATGAAAAAAAAAAACGTCACACTTATGATGTAGAGGTCTCAAAAACTCATCTATCAAATATGACACACTTGGCATTACATGGTTAAATGTAAAAAATAGCTTCCTGTTAAATTCTTTATTAATGTTATGCACCTACTTTTGAACTTCTGCTTCTATTTTCATGCAGATTATAAGAACTCAGCACAGTTTTACCTCAGAAACATGAAAAACCCCTTAAAAAAAAAAAAGCTTCCCTTATGAAATATGTCACGGACCAGCGAGAATCACGTTTTTAGCCACATTATCTCATCCTGAGTCACACTCAGTCGCAGGTCGTTGCTCTCTACTCTCAATGCACAGGTTATGATCAAAAAGTACAAGTTCTATAAAAGCGACCAGTGACTAAAATCAGCTTCTGGTCAAAGCTACAAAGATGTGCATGAAGTCACACATTGTTCCTCGCTTCCCACATGCTGGTTGTATCTTCACCAGAATAGTTGTTTGACGTCTCTGAGTTCCAAAAGTAAACTTACCAAAGAACAGAGAAACAGTGGATCAGCCAAGTCCACGCTACACATTTCCTGTTTCATTCTCCTGTCTTCTGCACGCTGAAACTCAAGACAAATGACCAAACAAGCATTTTACATTTCATTAGAAGAGTTGCTTGTCCCAGGATGTCTATCCATGTACCCGTTTCACATTTTAATATTCCATCACTTATTCTGCGTTTAGCGCTGGAAGGCCTTTGTGGAATTTTACCACAAATGAAATCGCTGCTGGACTTTGTTGCCGAGGTTAATCTGTAGCAGCTGTTTGGCGTAAAAGAATAATTCGGTAAATCTCAGTGCAGCCATTAGTGGAATTCCTGGACACAGTGTGGAGGACTGTTGATGTGACCACCACTGTAAACATATACTGTCCATCTGTGTTTCAGTGTAAACAGCGTGTAAATGATCTTATCTTCGCAGCTGACTGTGATCTACACACGGTTTTACTCCCGTTACATCTGCCCAACACTGCTGGTCATATTATTTTAATTCAACATCTTAAAAAGTTTGTTATCTTTCCAGTGAGTCCTTATATGTGGAGAGTGAATCAACTGCTGCTAAAATATGGAATTCCACAGGGATTCATTCTGGGGCCCGTTCTATTTTCCATTTCTGTGCTGCCACTTGTTCATATTAATAAATAAACACAATGTCAGTCAACAACCCACATTTATATCTCTCCACCGACACCAGAGCCACCAATCAGTTCGACAACATCCACATTTGCGTTCTAAATATCTGTCACTAAATAGCAACTCAGAAAAAAATCTACAATCGGATCCAACAGACTTTAAAAAACATGTTGCTGCATCAGGATTTTTTTGTGTTTTCACTTTCAACAACTTATCCAGGAAGTTATTTTAAGGGTTCAGCATTTCCAGATAAATACTTCCCACAGCCGTGTAATTTGGCGAGGACACACAAAACTGCTTCCAGCCGATCCTTGTGATTGAAATTCAAACTTTCAATTATTGGCTATTAAAATGAATAAAGTTGCTGTTATATGTACAAAGTTACAACCTGCTGCTGAAATGTAACCAAATGAGGCTTATTTTGCCTTATAGAGCGTTCCCATATGAATGCTTCAAATGATCTGAACACACACAGGCTGACCCTCTGAACTGTAATTCATGCGTTCCTTTTATCTCCAGTTCACTTCTCGTACAACAAAACCTCAGCTGATACACACAGCAGCAGCCGGAATCAGGTCCAACAGAGGAGAACAATTTTAAAATCACTGAACTGGCCCGATCCGTTTAACAACAGGCTTTTAAAAGACCTACTCATGTAAAAATCAAAAAATCCTAAAAATACCATGCCAAAAGCTAAATATGTAGTTCTGATACAGCGAGCTGAGTTTTTATAAATGATTGGAGAGTGACTTCAAGATAGAATAGAATAGAATAGAACACTTTTTTATTGATCCTGAATTGGGGGAAATGTACACGCCACAGCAGCATCCAAAATATAGAAAGTACAAGAAAATAACAATAATTCAGTAATATGCATCCTGGTGTCCTCATACAACAGGTCCAAGTCCCTGGCTTAATGTGGGGAGAGTGGTAGAGAGCGATGTATTATTAAAGTCTCCTGAGATGATGATCAGACACTGAGGGTGTGATGTTTGCAGCTGGGACCCTGAACTCTGGATGAGCTCACAGGCTGCAGCAGCATCAGCCGACGGGGGGAATATAAACTGCAACCACGAAAAAAGACTCAACATTCAGCTCAACTCCTATGAGCCTATGATTTTTGATCTTTCAACTGCATTTCATTAACTTTGTCTTCTGTGCTTGATGCTTTTCCTGTTTCTGCAGGTCTCTCCGACTCCAGAGCTGCATGCTCCTGATGCGTCGCCTCCATCAACCGGCGTCGACAGTCTGCAGCTGCTTGTTCCCACCACACTTCTACTCTACTCATCCTTTGTTTACATCAGCCACTCGTAATATAGAGAGTTATCAACATGGTGTTCTGATGCAACGCTCTGTTTATCCTTTTAGCAGTAACTTTACGAGCACATTGCCACATTTTTCCACAGTCTGACTTGTGTCACACAACACGAATGTATCGTCCTGTTTATACGCTGCATGTATAGAAATGTCTCTCATGTCTTCTCCTTTTTTAAAAAAAACATTTTTACACAATAGCCACAAGCAGAAGTGTCCTTCCTTATATGCTAGGTTCTGCTGAAGGTTTCTTCATGTTAAACAGGAGGGTTTCCTACCACTGTTGCCACAGAGCTCTCTGTACGAGCCTCTCTGAAGCTTCTTATGAAATGTATTATATTCATAATAATGCTTTAACTTACTGCTGTAAGCTTTTGAAAAGTGTTTAATCGACAGTTATTTTGACCTTTCTTATATAAACAAACTGTAAAAATGTACCCAATGACTGTGTTCCATCATTAAAACCCCCAAGACTTGAATCTGACTTTATCACCCTATGAGGCCATTTTCAGGCTAATTTTACTTCCTTCACTTTTAGGCTCTCATCGTAATCATTATGGGGTCATTCCATCCCAAATCGTCAAATTTTGACAAAAAACATGGATATTTAGATGCTTCTTTTTGTTTTGTTTTGTAGCCTAACATATCAAAGACAAGAATGTTCTGACCCCACTGACCAGCTTTCAGCCTGTTTTTACATCATAACAGTCACGATGGCCTCTGACCAATCACGAGTGAGTAATTTTTCCACACAGTATTTTGATTTTTATTCACTCTAGGTGGACAAGGAATCATTTACTGTAACTGCTTTGACTTTGATTTGCAGCCTAAATCAGAAACTTTTTTAAAAAGTCAAAAAAAAGAAAAAAAAATCTTAAATCCACCAAAAACATTCCAGGGTTGAATTTTTAAATTTCCAAGTGTTTAAATGAGAGCCTTGTAAAGGGTTAAACACAAATGTTGTTTTTTAAAATGGACGCTATCATGAAAAATCCCATATTTGCTCACACATTAACAAACAGATTGTTGATGCAGAAGTCAACTCGTGATATTTTCCGAACCACATGTTACAACAGAAATGTCTTTAATTTAAAGTTTCATAACCAGCAGGTATGACAACATGCACCACAAAGCACTTGAGATGCAAAATGGTTTCCAACATTTTACTTAGATTTTGTATTTTTTTAAATATGGGCATATTTGTAATTTTGGGATTGACTTGGTTTGGAGGAGACTCACAATGCAGTGACAAGTAAGTTCCTCATTAGAATGACATCAGCACAATATAACCACGATACAGAGATCTGCTGGGATCGTTGGATTTCTCTGGTGGGAAAATAACATGACATGATATGGGAACACCTGCTGATCTTTTTTTTATCATCACCTGGTACTCTGAGATGGTCACGTTTCATGTTTCTCACCGTTAAAAGCTGACAACAGTTTTTATGATTGCTTCAGGGAGACATTGTGGAATATGATAACATCACAACCGTGACGACAACAAAGGCTGCTATTGTCTTTTACCAACGGTGGTTACACACAACAGGTGTACGTGCAGAAGTGGCCACGGCCAGCGGTGTGTCTGGAAAGGTCAAGTTTTCATTTGAACTACAACTCTCTGCGATGAACACTTTGAGAACATCTCAAACGATGAGAAAGTGTGTGAATCTGGATGCAAAGTGTTGTGCTCAAACCAATCACGACAAGACAACCAACAAAAGGCAAAAGTCAAGTAAATGACCAGCATTTTTTTTTCTTTTTAAAAAAACAACCGTAATATAGTCACACTAAGTTCTCCAGTTCAACCTTAATCACACCGATATGACTGGAAGCATTTCTTATATAAAAATATACACACGAACAATAAAAAATAATTGCACTGCCAACATCAGTCTATTAAAATAGAAGAGTAAAAGCACTCGGTTTTAGTGTTGCTAGGTGACCAAACATGAATCCTGGGATGTCCAGAGGGCTGTACTATGAAGCAAGATGTGTTGTATTGTTGTAGAGCCTCTTTCTATGTGAACACACACAGTTAAAGAGAACCGACTTCTTGTCGACCTGCACACAACAAAGCCCGGCTATGTCATACTAGCTTCATAGTACAGTCCTCTGATTAAGAAGTGTAGGATCGCCCGACTCCCAAAACAATAGAAACGACATGAACCCTGTGGGTCCTTCAACAGGAGCCTTGTTAGACAGGCTCGATGAAAACCCCTTGGTTGAATATTGGGTCAAATCTTTGTATTGCAGCCATTGAGAGCACATCGTCGGTCATGAGGAAGGCGATCGGCCCGATGCGTGTCCACACACACCTCTCGCACAGCGGCCCCCCAGGAGACACACCATCGCTCTGGACGAAGACAAAAGGAGGATCACATCACGGCAAAACAATATGCTTCAAACTGGGAAAAGACAAAATCGGTGTGAAAGCTTCTTACACATTTGATCTGCTGTTTACGCATGACGAACGCTGAGCCGGGCGTGATGCAGTTGGGACAGTAAGCGATGGAGCAGGGCAGAGGCTCGCCGGCCGTCAGCTGGGGACTGGGCATCTCCGACGTCAGGAAGTATTCCTGGAGACGAGACGGACAGAAAACGGTTTAGAGTCAGGGATTTTAATCTAGGACAGTTTTTACAACAGGTTTTGAAATGCTTTAGTGGAACATCAGAGGGTGTCAGTAGGAGCAAACATACTTTATAAACAGAAAATAAACGCGACCATCATCAGCTCTGTCAATGTGTTTGGGCACGATTCCAACCTCCTGTTCATGTTGCTCATGTTTCCAGGATTGCTGTTCTTCTTGACAATGCATCGATTGAGTAATAACCGCAGAGAAGCACCTCTGGATCTTACTTTCACAAACCAATACCACATTGAGTCCACTGAGCCGTGGATTTAGTGGCTTTATTGTTTGAAAGATTTACAGCAGGAGCCAACTGAGCTACATTAGCTGAGACATAATGTACTCCAGAGACTGTCTCCTCCAGCAGATGCATCTAATCATTCCATTATTGCTCTTACTCTAATAGACTGAATCCCTTCTCTGGCCTCTTTTTCTTTCTGCCAAAGTGGGTGGAAGAAGCGAACCATGCAGTGAAGACTCTGGCCTCCTGCCTGCTACTTTGCAATGTTTCTCCAGAAGGCCTCCACACAGGCTAGTATGTTAGAGTTTAAGTTGTTCACAACCTGTTGCTGTCGATCACTGTATTGTACAGAATTAGCGTGGCCTAATGGTTGTGGCTGGATTCATTTTATTGGCTCTCGTGTACACAGCCTTTGTGGTTGGAAATAAAAGTGAGCGGAGGGAGGAGGGGTGGCTGGTACTTCTGTTTGCTTTGGTCTGAGATGCTGCTGCTGCTCTCGGGCCCCAGGATGGTTCAGTGGTTAAACTGTCGCCTTGTTGTTTACTGAGCAGCCATGATGTGAAGGTGATGAAGAAATGCTCCACTGATACCATCTTGTTGGTAGATAAAAAGGTTTACTGAAACAAGTCCAGTATCTCAGACGGTTCGCCAGTGAGAGAATTTGAAGCCAAAAAGAATCACCAGAAATAACCTTGACTACTGGCTTATACAAGAGGGCTGTTTATGTAAAACTAAGACAAAACATGTGGTTCATATTACGAGGGGAGCCCACTCTGTAGATGAAGAGGCACCTCTCCTGTGGCCCCTAAACCCTAGCCTCACAGCTAGAAGATCCCTGGTTCCCCCTGAGGACATCCAGGATCTTTCTGTGGAGTCTCCATGTTCTCCCCGCGCAGCGTGGGTTCTCTCCGGGTTCTCCAGCTTCCTCCCACACAGTCCAAAAACATGTTGAGGTTAATTGGTGATTCTAAATTGTCTGTAGGTGTGAATGTGAGTGTGCTTGGTTGTCTGTCTCTAAGTGTAGCCCTGTGATAGACTGGTGACCTGTCCAGGGTGTCCCCTGCCTTCACCCTGAGTCAGCTGGGATAGACTCCAGCCCCCCATGACCCTAGTGAGGATTAAGGTGTATGGATGTATGGATGTATGGATGTATGGATGGATGGATGGATGGATGGATGGATGGATGGATGGATGGATGGATGGATGGATGGATGGATGGATGCTGCTCTAGTGTCATCCAGTGGTCCTGAATGTCCCTCAAAGAACCTTAAGGAAACAGACCACAGCTTAAAAGCTTGGTACCAGCTTGATAACATCCATCCATTACCTACACATCACTTTATCTGATGTGCTTGAGCTTCCGTGTCACTACTCGTGTGGCTGACCAATCGGCTCACTGAGCAATTCTGTCTTTTATGTCATTATAACCTTTTTTTCGCTCTTTTAACCTTTTTCACTGTCCTTAACACGGGACGGTTTGGATTACCTGGACGTTTTCAAAAAAACATTTGGGTGATTTTGAAACTTTGTACATTTTGTTATTATTCGGTTGGCATGGCTGAAATAGATACAGTGGAGCTTCCAAAAGATGTACTACATGGTCACTCATCCAGCTATGCCTCGGACACTAACAGCAAGAAGAAAACCCAGAGGGGAAAAAAGAAAAAGAGTGGAGTGACAGCCAGACTCAAACAGCAGAGAGGTAAACACCAGCTGCTTCCCTCAGTCATCCTAGCCAATGTGTGTTCATTACGCAACAAGACAGACAAACTTCAAGTTAACTCGGCACATATGCACAAATGCAGGACTGCTGCAATTTTGGCATTCACCAAAACCTGGCTAAGCAGCAATGACAGCGACAGTTCTCTGCATATAGACGGCTTTGGGACTCCAATAAGGCTCAACTGTGACAGTCAGCTGACGGGCAAGAAGCATGGTGGTGGTGGTGTATACCTGTATGTTAACAAAGGGTGGTGTTCTGCTGTGACAGCGAGGGAGAAACTGTGCAGCGTGAACTCCTGGGATTTCCCTCAGCTATTTTTTATCCTGGTCTACATCCACCCTAAAGCAAAGGCAGCTGCAGCTTCAGACCCTGACTTTCCAAAATCCGTTCCATGTAATATAATGTGATATTTATGATGTGGTTTATTGTTTGTTTGCCTTTTTATGTCTTTATATTAAATACTCAGTGAGCTTTTGAATTGCCCCGAGAGGATAAATAAAGTTATTTGAGTTGAATTGAACTGAATATCCTCTGTAGGGCTGCAGGTGGGGGGCTGGAGTCTATCCCAGCTGAGTAGAGTGAAGGCAGGGGACACCCTGGACAGGTCACCAGTTCATCACATGGCCACACAAAGACACAATCAAGCAGAACCCATGCAGGCACTGGGAGAACATGCAAACTCCACAGAGAAAGAACCCAGGAGCTTGTAGCTGTCAGTGCTAACCACTGCTCCACCATGCCAGCCATTCTGAAAACATGATGGCAACTATTTTCTGTTACCAGAAGCCATCGAAAGCACCAGCAGCTGTCGGTAGAGTACTGAAGGTTGTGATTTCTCTGGAATGGTGTCAGCAAGTGCAGGTGGAGCAACAGGTGACTTCTGGCAAAAAATAAATTAAAAAAAAAAACCCTCTCTGAAGTCATGTAAGGAGATATTCAGGGTTTGAGTCGAGGACAAGTTCCAGACGATCCAAAGTCAAAATGCAAACAGTGTCACACTTGGAACAAATGCACAAAACACCTCCAAGCAGTTCAAAGATAGACATCCAGATCTGAACACGGAATTCAAGGTGAGACTTTCGGTTGTCACGTTACATTCACACCATGTTGTCACCGTGTGCACATCCCCAAATGTTACTGTTTGGTAACTGTGACAGCTGCATCTGTTGTAGCAACGTTCATTAAGATTAAATTAGCTTGTTTAGGCTAACATAGCAGCAGCTCATAGGGTGAGCTGGGTGCTGCTGACAATGTTCAGCCGGTAAACATACCGTGGTGTGTCTGTGTGTGTCAGTCCCTGATTCACTCCTGTCCCATTTTCTACAACTACACAAGCAACCCACTACTTCATATTTGCACCACCTACATGTATGTAAATGGCTTTATGATATATATACATCTTCATCATGTTAGTGTGCACAAAGATTATTTCTGCACTTCATGGTTGTAAAGTGCTTATCTGAAGGAGATCATTTGAGTTTTAAGCCTAATTAAATCTATATTGAAAACATATTAGTGTGAATGTAGCTGTGGTTTTTAGCTAAACATACACGAGTTCATTGTTTGTTGAGTTGAGCAAACTGAGTATCTCAGACGGTTGGACTGATAACCGCGCAAGTTATTTCAACGGGTCACTGAGATAAGAAATAAAAGGTAACAGGCATGATTAACTGATGTAAATAATGGCACAAGTTCCAGCCCTACTTCCATCGGGCCCTTTTAACAGAAGTCATTTGGACTTGCCACAGTAGAAAAAGCACCGTGTTATAAAAAAAAAAAAAGTCCTTCTTCTATTCCAGTAAGAGCAGCAGTAACTGATGGTCCTGAGCAGAGAAAGTGCAGCAGCAGGTGTTTTGTTTCTTCCTCTGCACAGTTTACAGGTCCCAACAGGAAACAATCCATACGCTGTTTGACAGCAGTGGACACAAGAACAGAGAATGTACACAAATTCAGTGAGAGCCATTTGGGTGCCTTCATTCACCACATCTGCTTCCTGGGTGTCGAAAATGTACCAGCTGGTTCCACTTTGCACCGAGTCATTTATGTTAGGTCATGGAAAAACTTCATGGGAAGTTGTTGGCAAACAGACCACGAGTTCTCAAAGCGCCAAGCCTAATCTAGGCATGATCAAAGATTCTTATTTGAGCATTCTTGATCAGCAAGTTCTGTGGTCATCTCTCTGAGGTTGAGACAAGAGGCAGGGGAAGTGAAACTCTCCTGCCGTGCTGGCAGAGATGTTGAAAAAAAGAAAAGATTCTACATTGCAGAACAAACTTTACCCAGAAACAGGCTGGATAAAAAAAAGCAAAAACAAATAGAGGAAAAACATTTTGACAACTGGGTCCTTCTTACTGTGCTGATTAATAACTCGTAAAAGCTGTAAGTGTGAATATTTGTGCATCACTGCATTCTAGCAATGTCTGATAAAACTGTGTGGCTGCGATTTGAATGTGTGTTTAAGCAGTGGTTCTCAACTGGTGGGTCGCCCTGGGACCCA
>NW_007578212.1:118326-130097 GCF_000690725.1 Stegastes partitus | reverse complement strand
TGGGTCCCAGGGTGAGACCAGTTGAGAACCCCTGTGTTAAAGGGCATAAATGAACCTGCAGTACCGATTTAAATAAGAAGTAACATGCATCGTGCATTTGCATCCTTACCCCAGCCACCATGAGGATGTGGCGGATGTTATTAGTGAGGATCAGAGAGGTTTTGGCTCGAGTCACCGCCACGTACATCAGGTTCCACTCGTCATCTGGAATGCTAGCTGTGGGGAGAAAAATACAGAGAAACTACGTAAAGAAGCTTCATAGATCATATCTTCTTTTCCCTGTAATCAACAGGTAATCAACCACAACCACCACAAAACTTTGACGTAAAATACGCAGAAAAAAGGAAGTTAGCCTCGAAATAAACACACCAAATGAGAAGCAAGACATGTGGGGCAGGATGTGCCTGGAGGAGGGACCTTTGGCAAAGTCATCAGTGACCATCACCGTGTCAAACTCCAGCCCTTTGGCCTTGTGGACAGTTCCAACCATGAAGTCTGGAGAGAGAAAACAGTTACTGAAACAATGTGCAATTTTCCAGGAATCCAGAATAATCTTCTTTAAACAGAAAAACCCACATTGACAGCAGCTGAAGTGAAGTCATACTGAGTCAAAAAAAACAAAAAAAAAAAACACAGAATGGTCCCGAGGTGGTTGATCACACAGGACACGAAACCTGATCTGAAAGTGTTTTCCTGTTTAATGAACATTTGATAAACAAATATATCTTTAGTGTTTGAGTAAATGGAAACCCTGCTTGTCAAAACTTGTTAAAAGAAAAGTTTAATTTGCCTTTGGTGCTGACCAAAACCTCTGGGGGGTTAAAAGGGGAAATTAGACTAGACTAAAATTTGAATAAAAGGTACAACACGTGACAGGTAGAAGTGTCATTGTGACGGATACCTTTTATATACAGACTTGTGCCTTTCTAAATCATGTCCACGTGAATTTACTGCAATCAAGTTGTAGAAACTTCTCAAAAATAAACAGAGGGCAACTTCAGCTACATTTCACAGCAAAGGGTCTGAAAAGCTTTGTTAATGTAATATGTCAGTTTTTACTTTTACCATTAAATGAGGGAAAAGTGAAGAGGTCTGAATACTTGACATCTTCAGAGGGAGCACAGTGGGTCTGAGCTCAGTGATAAACACTGAGAGATGGACTAAAACAGATGGTTTTACATCAATCACTATGAGTGGCCAGAATAAGGCAGATGAGTCATTGATTTATTTAAGGCACGCCTTGCTTCCTAAGAACAAGTCTATTCAGGGCTTCATTTCAGTAACTGAGAGTTCAATAAGTCAAAAAAAAAAACACTTTTACAAACTGTTTGGGGGAGATAGTCATTGTCCAAGTTTACACTATAATAATAATACATTTATTTTGTATGGCGCTTTTCACGATACTCAAAGTCGCCTAACAGGGGATAAGATAAAAACAAGAACAAAACAAGTTAAAAACAAAACAGATTTAAAAAAACAAGGTAGAGAAGGCAGCTAAAAAATAAAAATGTAAAACAGTTAAACATTAAAGCGATCTTCATTGAGTGAGTGGGGGTCTGCATGGATACCTGCATTCTGATAGTCACTTTCGTAACACGTCTTCAGACGCATCACCAGCTCTGGGATGCGATCTCTGTACTTTTCCACAATGCTGACTTTTCCTTCCAGCTCATTGTCCTCCGTCTGAGTGACGTACGCCTTCAGGGCCCAGAAGGCTTTCTCTTTCGACTTCGCAAAGATCTGGATGAAGGGATCCTTTATGACTAAAGACAAAACAAATTCAACATTAATGCCAAGAACATGACTGGTATGTGTGTATTTCCAAAAGCTTTTCGTTTGTTACTTATGCTGCTATAAACCGAGCGATAAGCCGAGACTACTTCCCATAAAGCACTGAGCACATCTCCTCTCCCCTCTCTCTCTGTATACGAGGTGTGACAGAAAGGTTCCAGGACTGGTCTCACAAAAGATAGATTTCAAACCCAAACTACAAACTACCAGTTTTCCCCTTCAGATGATCAACCAGCACGTCTACAAAGAGCTCCTGCAGCGTTTGCTTCGTTCAGTGAAGAGGTGAGAGTTGTGTCAGGACAAGTCGTGGCTGCTTCACCATGACAACCTGCTCACAATGCCCTGAGCATCCAACAGTTCCTGGCTGAGAAGAACATCACCGTGCTGGAGCAACCTCCCTACTCACCCCACCTGGCTCAGTGGGATTTTTTTTCCTCTTCCCCAAGTTAAAGGGGGTCATGAAGGAGATCCGCTTTGAAGACGTGTACGACATCAAGATGGCTGTGACGCATCCTGGAAGAATCCTTCCAGGAGTGCATGGCGGTGTGGCAGAGAAGGCTGGGGAAGTTTGTTAGACTGCAGGGGGATTACTTTGAAGCGGAAAACTCGTAGTTTGGATTTGAAATATATCTTTTGTGACACCAGTCCTGGAACTTTTCTGACACACCTCGTACACCTACATACCACCATCATCTCTCTCCTGATCTCCCAGGCGTTCACTGTTCTCTTATGCACTGTTTGTTTTCTCTCTGCTCTTTACTCTCACTCCAACCGGTTAAGGCAGATAACTGCCCACCTGCTACTGCCAGAGGGTTCTTCTTCTGGTAAAGGAGAGTTTTTCCTTCCCACTGTTGCCAAGTGCTGTTCTCAGAGAATCCAAAGGAATCTCTGGATTTGTTATGTTTCTCTGTACAGTTCTACAAAGTCTTCACCTTACTATGTGAAATGCACTGAAATGACACATGTTGTGAATTGGTGCTGTAGAAGTAAAAATGGAATTGATTTCAATATCAACGCATTATTTTCAGTTAAAAATAAATGTATTTACAGTGACCATAAAAAGTAATTGGATGTTGAAGCCCACTTAAACGTGTAAACTTTAATGCATTAGATGACGGTGGTTTGACTAAACATCACACTGAGCTGCATTAGAACACTGACCAGGCTTATTCTGACAGCTCCAAAGTGCTCTGTAGGATTTAGACCAGAGCTCTAGGAGGACCACTCTTTGATTTTATTTTCCTTAAAATATTCTTCCAACAGATCATCAGCTCAGATTCCCTTTAGTTGGTTAAATCATTTTAATTTTGGCTACAACATCCAAACCTTCTGCTGATCTAATGAATTTTATGGTCTTTTCTGTGCAAATAAATTAAACTTGATCTTTCTCACCTTTCTTTGGAAGTGGCTTTAAGTCACCAGTTCCAAGGTTATTTGTTGCAGAAGTACAAGTTCACACAGGCGCCCTGAGCAGAGCAACCACAGGACTAGTTCCTCACATTAAGGGTTCACACGCACCAGAGGATTGACGTCACTTGTATGCGTTTGTGCTTGTGTCTGATTGACAACCTAATTTATTTATTTTTGTAGAAAATATTTGGCATTTTCTACATTCTGCTGAATGCGTTTTTCTATGACTCAAATACCAGTTTATCTAGAATGTGATGAAATTGCCTTTTAAGCTTTGGGAAGGTTTAATGAGAGATTAAATCCAACCCCTGACCATGTATAACAGACTTCTAAATCACAAAAAGCATGGTATGTCCTTTTCAACAAAAGCAAATGAAGTGCAGGATAAATATGGCATATAAGGAGTTTTGGGACTGTTTTTGGTAGAATCCCTGTAAATCAACTATAGTGGGACATAACCGACATGCTGTTGAGCCAAAATCTAAAACGATCAGGTGAGTCAGACGTTCCGTGCCTAAACCGCAGCTGCGATATCTGGCTCTAAAAATTGCAGCTATCTTGATTTCACGATGTTATCACTAATTAAGTTTCCAAAACATCGAGGCAAGTCAGCATCAAGTTGGATAGAAATCTAACAGGCGTGCATTTTGCAGTGGTTGCATGCGTCATCCTGAGTTCCATATTTTTATGTTTAGAGCACAAAAACACTTGTTGCTCAGTGCTTTTCTGGTCATGAATTTAACACTAAGTTGAAGGATGGTTGTTTTGACACAGTTTAAGAGATTTAGCGCCCATTGCAGGCGGTGCAGGGGTGCCGGAAGCGTTGTATTGCTTCACAAGGAGCCTGCTTTGAAAGGGATAGTGGCCAAATTGTTTTTCACTTTTAGAAGCACAGTCTCAGAACTTTTTGATCGCACCTCAAACTGTAGATGTGCTGCGTGAGTCCTACCTCTTTGTTTTCGGTCTGGCTTCTGGAGATCCTGCCGTGCCTCCTGCATCAGGTGCCAGATGTCCAGGATCCTATCTAGGCCTATGTTTTTGACATCCTACAGGAAAAGGTTGATGTCATATAATGAAATGCTTCTTTAATAGTGCACATTATCTTATTTCAGACAGACATAACGAGTGAAAACAACCCTATTTAATTTAACTGGACCAGCAGTGTCAAACATATCATGTCATGGCTTCATGATGTAAAAGAATAATTATAATAATTAATAATCTGGACACTCAAAGACGCTTTACACTGTCAGTTATTCATTCACACACATTCATCCTGGTGATGGTAGCTATGATTGTAGCCACAGCTGCCCTGGAGCAGACTGACAGAGGCGTGGCTACCATTCTGCCCTCCAACCACCACCTCAACAATCCATTCATACACATTCACACCAGGCAAGGTGGGTGAAGTGTCTTGCCCAAGGACACAACGACCATGACACAGGTTACAGGACGGAATCGAACCGCCGACCTTCCAATCATTGACTGACTCGCTCTACCTCCTGAGCCACAGCAGCCCCAAAATACACCTGGACCTACTTCTGTGTACGAGTCTATGAATACTTACGCCTATGAAATGGATCCGAACATTTGGGTTGGCATCAGTCAGCCTGACAGCTTCAGCAAACACACCCAAGTTGCATCTCGACAGGATCGCTGTCTTCCCTCGACTGTGACTTGCACCCGTCCTCACAGACTCGAGAATCCTGTCTGCATTCTCGTCACACACACCACCTACAGAACGTACAGGAGGAACAAGCCTGTGAAAATCTAACATTCTCAGATTACAGTTCTCAACATTTTAAATAGTTTTCAATTGTTTTAAAACCCGACATTTATAAGAAGACAAAACATTTAAGGCACACCATCTGCAGTATTTACCTTTCTGCATCCCTCCAACAAGAATCTTTCTAACTCCCTTGCAAACTCTGAGGATGGTGGCACCCACATAGGCGATCTCTGCACCAAATCGAAAGCTCTGGACAAAGACATCAGTGGCATGTAGGTTACATTTCTGATTAACAGCTAAGAGTAAAACTTAGAAATATGTGCTGTATATGTGACTTGAAGTGCATGATTACTGTTCATGCTATCCATCATTTGACATAAAAGTGGTACTACACACATTCTATTCTAATCTGAATCACAATTACTGATTTTTTTGCTAACATATCAACAGATTTTCCAAATAAAAATCTACTAGGTTATGAGGTCCACCTGTCTAAAACTGATGCAGTCTGATGCAACAATCACATTATCACACAGTTCTCATGCACATCTCTGATCGACTTTCAGACATCTGGGCTCCTGGTGGAGTTGTAGGCGAGGCTAACAAAGGAGGCTATGTTGAAGTTTTTTTAACATCCATTCTGTTGTTTTTCTTACTGGTCATCTTATCTGATGGGACAAAAAAATCTTTTGCTATAACACAGCATGACTTTTAACACTGTGGGAAAAACATTGTTCTTAATGAGCCGGTTATTATTTTCTTTTCTTTTCTTTTCCCTTTCTTGTTCATTTGTCTAATCCAGTTTCATTTTGACTCAGAAACAGAGAAAACACACAACTACAGACCACAACAATAACATAGTCAGCATTATTCTCCAGCTACAACCTGAAAATCTCAGATGGACTCGACTCGTTTTTTCTTTCACTAAATATTTACATGTGCTGACTGCTTGTGCTTCAGCTATAATTAATAACACTGGCTACAAGAAACAGCACAGTACGATATGAACTGCCTCTGAAATATATTCCTCCTCCTTTGGAAGTTCCATCGTTATTCACCACAAAATCATTGTCAATTTAATGTGGCTTTTTTGACAAATGTTTCCCCAAAAAAAGACTCTTTCATGTGAAAGTAAAAACAGATTTCTGCAAAGTAATATCAAAAATGGCTGTTGACTCACAATCCTTGTATAACCTGATGGAGCTTAAGCAGTTTTGCACAGAAAAAAGGGGTGAATATGCAGTGTTGAGATGTGGAAGGCGAGTGAGACCCATCCATCCATCCATCCATTTTCTATACACTAGGGTCACAGGGGGCTGGAGCTTATCCCTGGACAGCTCACCTGTTTATCACAGGGCTACACTTAGACAACCAAGCACACTCACATTCACACCTACGGACAATTTAGAATCACCAATTAACCTCAGCATGTTTTTGGACTGTGTGGGAGGAAGCCGGAGAACCCGGAGAGAACCCACGCTGCACGGGGAGAACATGCAAACTCCACGCAGAAAGATCCCGGGTGTCCTCCTTCTAGCTGCGAGGCAACGGTGCTAACCACCGAGCCACCTTGCAGCCTGAGACCCATCCACACAGGCTCAATTCTGTAAGTATGACCAAAGCTGCATCTACTAAATAATCATACATTTCTCAGAATAAGTAAGTCACTGACTTTAACTGCTCTTGTTTAAACGTAGCCTCTGTGTATTTGTGTATACCTGTGTCAGGTAGTAGATGTGTGTGTGATCGACCATGTGCAAGGCATTCACAGCTCCTCTGAATGTGTAGATCTGCTGATGAGGATCTCCAACCAGGATTTTCCCACAGTGCTGAGACAGCAGCACATCCATGACGGCTGCAATGGAACAAAGGAGGAGGACATCATTATAAAGTCAAGCAAAGGCATCATCGGTTGTGTTTACCACAATCATGCTAGAATGCATGACGATGAATAATTCAGTACCTGGAGTGCAGTCCTGGGCCTCATCGATGAAAATGGCATCGTATATGTCAGACAAGCAAGGCTTTGGGTCTTGGAGCTGCCACAGCTTAAGGTAACCTGGAATGAAATGTTCCAGTGAACATCTGAGCAGCCTTTCTTCACAGATTACATCAGAATTACTCATGTTGACTTTGCTCATTTACAGTTGGCATACCGTCATGGGTCATGTAAAAGGCTTGTTGTGAAGTCTTTTGAAGCTCCTTCATTTTATTCCAGATGACCTGTGCGTCCCGGACAAACAACTACGGTTTTAAAGTAAAAGGCAGACGGTTTATTTGTCATTTCAATGCTCATTTTTCAAATCACCTGATAGGAAACATGTTGTATATATTAACATGTTCATACCACTTTTTCATCATCAGTTATGTATTTCTCCGAGCCGCGTCGACTTGTGTGCTTGTCGGGGACGTGGCTGGCGGTAATGGTCTGGTCTGCTGAGGCCATGAACGTGTTGAGAGTTGTGGTTACCACTTTGGCGTTGGCAAAGCCACCGCGGCCTTTAGGCAGAACAAAGCTGACAGTAAATGGCTTCAGGTTAGGGGTCAGCTTCTTACAGATTTTATACCTGCCACAGAGAAGATCACAGAAATACCACAAGCGATTAGCTTTAAAAATGGAATATACACGATACACTGAAAGAAAAAGAGGGGTTGTTACAGACATAAGGGACAGCAAGCTACAGTCATGGTTAGTGTACGGTTTACCATTTACTGTTGGTGGTCAAACAGATACGAACATGCAAAGTTTTGAGGGCAGAAATCAGAAACAGTGGTCGGAATCTGGAGTTAGAGCAGCTCTAACACATAAAAACCTATTTCCTGAGCATTCTGTTGATGTGACCCATGATACATATAAAAAATATCTCACAACACTGACTATCAAGAATAGCTTGATTGTTTAAAACTGGGACAAGTGGCAGAGTCACGTCAAAGAGTTCAGTTGTTGTCAGCTAAAGAGCACCTTGTGACACCACAATGCACTGGGTGAAATGTTTTCGTGGACTGGTGAAACACACAGAACTATAAATACTGTAAACACGACAATGCATACCAAATGACCATATGATCCCACAGGTGAAGTACGGTTTAGAGAACATGTTGTTGTTGAATTGCTTTGACGCATAAGAAATGAAGTTTATCAGAACAATGTCAGGTTAGCTGGAGCTCAGTAGAAGTTGTGTGATGCAGCAGGACAGCAGCACTAAGTGTCAAACATGTAGAATGAAGTTGTAATTTATGAGATCCCAGACTTAAAAAACTAAATGGGTCGCACTCAAAGTCCCCTCTTTTGTTGACAGTATGTGTTTGTGAACACAGAAACTGAAAATCTATTCTCACCTGATTCCAATGTCGCTAAAGGCCAACGAGTGGACAGTTTTGCAGTCCACGTTGCTAGGGAAACGGCGGCGGGCCTCACAAGCAACTGAGTTGTTGAAAGCCACATAGAGGAAGCGGAGGTGTGGCCGCTGCTCAGCGTACTTCACCAGCGTGGTCGTCTTCCCCGTACCTGCGTCGGTGAGTTCGTAAGTAAGTTAGCTTCCATCACACCTACAACACTGACACTGATAAATATAGCTATTTTATCTCACACATCTAATGGCACATTTAACACTTTGACTCAGAGACGACCCTGGTAGAGTCAGCCTGCTTCTTACTGAACACCGATAAATGTGTTCATAAAGGAGAAAGGTAACAAAGAGTTTAATGGTACAATGAAATCAAACTGTTGGACACAATGAAATAAACACAACAGTGTGTTTCTGAAGCTATTCTCAATTAAATTCAGAAACAACATGTAGCTTAAAGAAACCTGTCTTTTCACAGTAATAACATAAGAATGTAGAATGGTGGATGGTACAGACAGAGGACAAGTAACGCCCCCTGGTGATGCTTCAAAGATTGTACAGATAGATTCATTTATCCATCCATCCATTTTCTATACTCCGCTTAATCCTCATTAGGGTCGCGGGGGGGCTGGAGCCTATCCCAGCCGACTTAGGGCGAAGGCAGGGGACACCCTGGACAGGTCAGATTAATTTATGATTCTGTTATATAGAAATAATATATAGAGGGGTAAAAGCTTCATTCTCTTCATCCCGTGTTCAGATATAAATACTAAGTTGGCCTTTTAAAACTGTCTGTACAACTTCTTTAATCGTAACAAGGATAGGGTCCTTGTCCTTTTTTTTTTTTTTTGTATTTTATTTTTTTAAAGTTTTTTTTTTTGCCTTTATTAGATTGGACAGTTGAAGGAGAGACAGGAAAGTGGGGGAGGAGAAAGGGGGAATGGGTTGCAGCAAAGGGCCATGAGTGGGATTCGAACCCATGGCCGCTGCATCGGAGACTACAGCCCCTGAACATGGGTCGCCAGCTCAACCAGGTGAGCTAAAGTGGCGCCCCCATCCTTGTCATTTTTACATGCTCACTGTACACTTTCTAATCATCACCAGACATATCACTCTGTACTTGACATCTGGAAGAATTATTGAGGGATTTCATTTACAGTTTCCCAGAACGGGCTGTGTGTTAAACTGACTCTCATCTGTCACTGTGCTGCTCAGTAAAAACCTATTTTAAAGGACTGTGGAGTGTGAATGAGCAGCAGTGGCTCTCTGTAAATTCTCTGTACCTGCAAACGCCATTATCTTCACCACATGGTCGACCTGGATGTCGTGGCCGAGGACCTGCTGCTGCTCACATGTGAGGCGAACCTGGGGCTGCCTGCCAGAAACACACAAACATACAGACACATACAGCATGTGAAACACAGTAAATCTGGGAAAATAGCATCAGTCTTGTACTATTTGGTAAACTGTGAGACTGTCCTGTAGTGTGTCATAAGAACCAGAAAACAAGACAGAAAAGTGTCTGAACTTGGAGAGTGTGATATAATTTTGCAGCAGTCACCATACAAACAACAAAACTGATCTAAGCAAGGACGGTTTGTGGTGACTTAGCTGGTGATAGTGGGATGTTCTTCAGTTGTGTAAAACCTCCTGATTACTGCTGATATAAAGTTTTCTAAATTGCCAATAACAGTGTTGCCTTTATTTCTAAAGTACATGTATGGAGACTCTAAAATAAAGCACATTTTAGCGAGTATGCTGTCCAATGTAAACAAAACAAACAGTGTTTTTGCAGCTTGTACCAAATGATATTTGAAACTTTTTCTACAACACATAATTCAATTTCATCTTCTTGGTGGTCATACCAGTCAAATTACACAAGGTATTTACAAGTACATGAATTTATTGACATTACTATTCTATTTCTATCAGTGTTTTCCAGCCATATACAACAATGATAACTTGGTAACTGTCATGAAGAGGTATCTGTAAACAATGGCATCACAATCTCAGTTAGAGCTACTGTGACTTCGATTAGCAACAGCGTTTGCTACAGCTTTGCTGTTGCTGGCTGAAAACAAATAGAACTTGTCATTTAGAGATGTATGTATGAGGTCTTGCTACAGTTCCTGTCACACACAAAATAAACTGACCAATGTTACCTTCTATGGCAGACAAGAAAAAATGTATGATCCTTTCTTCAGACTGAGTCCACCAAATGTCTCTAAGACTTTTCAAACCTAACATCCACTGCATCTGCTCTTTCCCCCCATTAAACCTTCAATGGGTCTTTTCCTCTTAATAAATTAAGAGAGATCAAACATTTATTTCAGCACTTATTTCTCAGTGAAACTAATGCATTTTGAACTCACCCGCTCTGACCAGAGCTGACAGAAAAGGGACCGTTCTGCATCAGGTGGAGTACGTAGTAGATGTTGTAATGTAACCTGAGGGGGCAGAAAAAAAAAAAAGCATGAGAAGGCAGGGAACACTGATGTGTGAATATAGATGCTGATAATTGATGGTCTTACCTGTTGCTAATCTGGATGTTGGTCCTCTCTACAGCGAGTAACATCATGGCCATGTGGCTGAGGTACTCTGTGATGGCTGTGTGAGACATGCAGCCGGAGAGCAGAGACACTAAGGCCTGCACATCACCAACACTCTCGCTCAGGATCAAGATGACGGCCATGGCTGCGTACGGGTTAGGACCCTGGAGATCAGACACAAGAAACTCCATATTTGGTCCAAAGGGCCAGAGATCTTTCATGTGTCTTTGTGTGTGCTTCATACCTCAATGCCAAGGTTAAGCTTCGGAATTTGAGGAATACGTAATCTGATGGAGGCCTCAGCTTGAGGGAAAAGTCGATGTTTCTTTACACACTCGAGGATGTTTGCTGGCTTCACTCGTTCTCCAACCTTGTGTTCAGCCATTAAACTGATCAAAACACACACAAATACAAGAAAATTACCTCAGTGAACACTTTAAAAATGTATGTGAGCCATCTGACACTCACAATTGGTTGCTATACTAAAACTGAGGTCAGACAAAAACTTAAAACTTCTACATTTGAAAAGTACTAAAACGAAAGCAACGGGACATCTTTGAGTTTGCTGAACACATTGTGCTTCTTTAGTAGAAAATGTCATTTTAACATTGTTTTTTACATTCTCTAGTCATGGAAAGAATCAGTTGAGCCCTTTATGTGACAAATTTTTGTGTATATATTTAACAGCATTGTAACGATTTTCTTATTATAGAAATATAAAGAAACTGAGACTTACACAACAAGCTTCCGTATGCTGTGTTGTGATGATGCTTCATCTGTTACGCCGCTGTTCTTCAAGATGGAGCTGATCTCCTGCACTGTATCCTTCTCTCTCATCATGTAGCGGTAATATTGTTTCTTGAAGGGCACGAACTGAGCAAGAGAACACATCCACATAGCATCCACAACAACTACATTAGTTTGATGAGCATTACTTTGCCTCTG
>NW_007578212.1:108605-117513 GCF_000690725.1 Stegastes partitus | reverse complement strand
AAGACACTCCTGACCTGTCATGTGACACTGACAACACCCTGCTGAAACTCACTTCTGCATAAAGTAAACATCTGCCTTGCTACAGTGAGATCACAGGAAAGAGCTAACATCACTTAGCATCAGCATGACTCACTACCTGCTGCTCACATATTCGACTGATGCAACTCTGTTCTTCGTCTCACCTTGGGGTCCTGGACAATGTTCCTCCAGCGATGGCAGACCTGGCTGGCAGTGCGGCAAAGGTCCTGGGCAGGGATGAGGCACAGTATTTGTCTCAGCACCTCCTCTGGAAGGTCATCCATGCAGCCCTGAGGTTGCTGCAAGACGTCGCTGCTGCCCAGGAGGCCATAATGGGCATCAGGAAGGGCCTCCACTTCGTCTTCTTCGTAGTGAGTGTCACTCTGCTCAAATTCGTCATCGTCCCCAAACATCTCCGCTGTCATTCCTTCCAGATAATCCTCCTCCTTTGGGTTAGGGTCTGACACCATTGAACCTGCTAACAGGCTGATATCGTCAATCTCCTCCTCATCCTCAGGCTCCGGCATCACCACAGCAGCGAACAGACTGTCGTCATCAATCTCTTCCTCGTTCTTTAACTTAGACTCTGGTGCCAGTGGGACAGCTAAGAGACTGACATCATCATCCTCGTCTTCTTCTTCTTCTTCTTTAACCACACTTGGCCCTTCATTGGGAGATGTGGAGGTGCAGGGCTGGGAGGATTTGCGTGGACTGGAACTGAGGACTCCTTTCACAGAGAAGAAGTGGCTGATGCCCTTCTGTTTCCCAAAAGGACTTGTTGAGGCTGGTGCTGCAGGATTGAGAGATAAAGATTCAGAGTCTAACAGACATTTTTGACTTTCGGTAAAGAGCAAAAAGTGGACTAGTTAGGACTTTGACTAAACAAAATATCCACATATTTTCTTGCGTAGATGCCACCGTATTCTGTGTTGCTTTATCAAATTTGTCAAGACATTTGCAGAAGAAGGTCAGCGACTATTACCCCGCTTCCATCGTTTGGTGGGTGTTCTGGGGTACAGCCCCCGATTTGGGTCACGGTTGCCTCGGCCCTGGTTAGAGGTGTGGGGTCGGGTGAGGACGTCTGTGGCTCCTGCACTGTGTCCCAGTTCGTCACACTCCTCTACATTTAGGTGCCTCCTTTTGGCCTTTCCTAAGAAATCACACATTTGCCAAGTTAGTACAATACAACTGACCATGATGGGAATATGCAATGCAAGCTTTTTTTTTTTTTTTTTTAGTTATTATTCAGTCTACTGTTGGATGTTAACAAGACAGACCTTCTTTCTGGTGTCAAACCAGTCCAGCTCTTGGCTTAGTCATTGGGTTTCCCTTTATCTTACTCAACAAGGGTTATTTTTACCTCCAGTAATTTAAAAAACTGTCAAATCTATCAACTTCCAATGTAGTAATTGTGAACATAAATAGAGAAAAGTGCTGTTATAACATAAATAAACAAAATATACATTTTTATTCATTTGTTGATAAAATGTCAAAAGCTATTAGTTCATCAGCGTTTCCCAAAGCACCAGATGGTGTCCATGAATGTCCTGATTCTCTCCTCAACCCAAACATTTACAGTTTATTGCCATAAATGAAATGAATGAATGAATTAATGAATGAATGAAAAATACTTTATTTATCCCAGAAGGTAAATTCAATAAGAAGAATAAAGAAGTAAACAAACCACAAATATTCACCTTTTAAAAGGCTCAAAGTTAGACTGCTCTTAGTTAGTGTAATGACATGACCAGAGCTAAGAAGGACAGCACCGAAACAAAACAAGCTATGTCGTTATTTACGTACAAACAAAGTGCATTTAGTTTATTTCTTGTTATAACTATTAACTTACCTTTAACAGCCACCTCCATGTTCGTGCCCGGTGCATACGTCCTTTATTGGCTAATATACATAACCTTAACGTGAAGAAATCAGAGTTTAGTCTGTTGAGGCAAACTTAAGGTTTAAGTACACATAAAGTCTTTCGCCGAATTATTGAGAAGTGAAGCGGTTAGCATCACAGTTAGCAAAACAAACACAGCAGCTCGCTAATAACATTAAAGTTATCACTTCCTGAAGTCTGCCAAGAATAACCTTAACAAAAAAAACTCTATAATGTACCAACAGCATTCATGTCAATGGAGCAACTTCACCATAATAACGTATTTGCCTCATTTGAAGACATAAAAACCTGCATGTTTTCTTCGCAGCGGCGCTTCGAGCTCTGAAGTTTGTGTTGGTGAAGCTGCCTCGTGATTGGTTGGATTCTTCTTCTTCGTCTTCGGCTTCTCCTGCTTCTTCTTCTTCTACTATTTTGGCGGTTGGCAGCCAACGTTTAGGTGCATTAGCGTCACCTACAGGACTGGAGTGTGGAGCAAGATTGGCACAGAGAGAAAAAAAACTAAATTCTAATTAGAAGTTCTGTGTTTTTAAAATATTAAATTAGATCACTTGATATTCCTTTACCTGTTCTCTCATTGAGGTTCTACACTGTTAGGTCTTATTTGATTTTTTTCATGTTTGAGTTTCTTCTTGTTCTTGTTCTTGTTCTTGTTCTTCTTCTCATATTTGGTGTTTTGTCCATTGCGGGTGTACAGTGAAAAAAACAAAACTCATCCTCTCGATCAAACCAGTTTGATGGAATATAATTTGATAGCGCTCACCTCTTGAGTTGTTTCGTAGAATATGTACAAGTCAAATTTGTCCTTGTATTTTTGGCAGTTTTTACCATCACAGCTTGTTTACTGCCACGCAAAAGCACATGAGACGAGAGCTCTTATACAGTGTAATGTGCTAAAATCTGAAACAGCTGCTGAAGTTTTCTAAATCATTGATGAAGCTCATAAGACAATTAATATGTAAATTACATAGGACAAGTACATGTCTGACACTGTTCAGTTTGTGGCACTTGTTTCCAGACCTTTTTAAGGTAGGTTTAATTTCTGGGGTCTCTCGGAGTCTGTACAAGAGTTTTAGCTAAATCCACAGCTCAACCTAAGTCGTAGACACTTTAACCAATGAAGACATTTACAGATTATTCTTTTACATATAAAAAGCAGATGTCTTTTTGCAATATGCATACACTTTTCTGTTGGAATAATACAAAATCTATGAGGGTTACTATTGCTTATATATGCTTCAACCAAACACAGACACACACACACCCACAAGTCTCCATTTTGCTCAACGCTAAATTCTTCTGATCAGCAGAGTTTCTTTCCCATCATGGATTTTTGCATCTGTGAACATAGAGCTGATGTGCTTTGCCAAAAAGTTCCAGTTTTGTCTCGTCTGTCCAGAGGACATTCTCTCAGAAGCTTTGTGGCTGGTCAACATGCAGTTTGGCTAATTCCAGTCTGGCTTTTTTATGATTTGTTTTCAACGATGTCCTCCTTGGTCGTCTCCGATGAAGTTCACTTTGGCTCAAACAACGACGGATGGTGTGATCAGACACTGATGTACCTTGACCTTGGAGTTCACCTTTAATGTCTTTAGAGGTTGTTCTGGGCTCTTTTGTTACCATTCATATTATCCGTCTCTTCGATTTGTCATCAATTTTCCTCCTGTGGCCACGTCCAGGGAGGTTGGCTACAGTCTCATAGATCTTACATTTCTGAATAATATGTGCAGCTGTAGTCACATTAACATCAAGCTGCTTGGAGATGGTCTTATAGCCTTTACCTTTAACAGGCTTGTCTATAATTTTCTTTCTAATCTCCTGAGACAACTCTCACCTTGGCTTCCTCTGGTCCATGTTTAGTGTGGTACACACCATGTCACCAAACAGCACAGTGACGACTTGTAACCCTATAAATAGGCCAACTGACTGACTACAAGTTTGTAGACACCTGTGATGCTAATTAGAGGACACACCTTGATTGAACATGTCTCTATGGTCACATTATTTTCAGTCTTTTCTTGGGGTACCATCATTTTTGTCCAGGCCTGTTTCATGAATTTATTTATTTAAATAATTCTGTTGAACCACAGTTTAAAATCAATGTCTGATTTTCATTGGCTAATTTTCATAGATTTGTTATTTACTATTACTTTTGTCAGATTCAAGTTATTTCTGTGACCGTTGTGGGTTTTTTCTTTCATTAACCGAGGGCTACCGACCATTTTGTCCATGTGTGTAACTGTTCTGTCTATTAGAATGCTGTGATCCTGTGCTCCTCCTGCATGGACCTGCATTTTCCCCAGAATGAATAAATCAATTGATATTGAGTGCAACAGTCAAGGTGAAATGACTGTAAAAAGTAATGTGATATTATCTTTTTAATACTGTATGTACAATATTTATTCCAAAGGTGCTCCCAGGTACATATAATACTGTGGAAAAACAGGGGCTCCACATGTTAGAGAGACTATTTGATCAAGTCGATTTACTTTTTCACAACGTCTAGAAACTTTTCTATGACTGCACACTAACTCTAGAAAGATGTTTCACCATGCTGGATGTATCTTCCAACAACTTGCTACCACTTTTGGACCATGCTTCATTCATTTTATTGATCATATATGTTTGATTTTCTTCTCAATCTCTCTTGTTGACTCCTCTCTGCTCTGTGTAAACACTGCCTGGAGTTCATCCAAAGTCACCCAATGTTTATCATGTAACTGTCGGTTGCAGTCCAGCCGACGATCACCTAACTTCATATTTATTGTTGTTACAGAGTCTACTGCAAACAGTATATATTTTGGGTGAATTTTTAAGTGATTTTGATGAAATATCGCAATTTTAAGCTGAGATTTGGTTATTTTTACTGCCGGAACCACACGCCTGACATGTTCAAGGACCATCGGAAAGTTGAAAATCCAAAGATTGTATTCCTTGTTTTGATAAAATTTGGTGATTTGTTAAAAAAACAAAGCAGGTCTTTCAAAAGGACTCAGATTTAATCTGCCTAAATCCTACATAATGCTGCGAGAACTTTCCCTCATGTCATACACAATCCTTTGTTTTGTTGGTTATCTTCACACCAAAAGGCTACAAACCTAACAGACAGGTTCTTCCTCTATTTCCTGGCTTCTTTCCTGCCCTCACTTGTTGCTGACAAGTCGTTGTAGGACAGAAGCACATAATCCAGTATGAGCAAATGTAGAACCACATTTATTCATTGGTCAGTAATTTCTAGTTGCTAGGGAAAGTACAGCATCAGTGTCCACCACAACGAGGTTCAAGGCACGGCAGTGACTGTGTTCAATCAGTCCAGCACCTCTGCTGAACACTACAGTGGAATTAAAAGAGTTAAATCCTCTCATAGTGTTAGGACGGTTAATACAACAATCAGTTACGCAACCGTTATCACAAGTTCAGGGTTATTCTGTTACACGTGGCTGGTTGCCAAAGTTAGTAAACGCATTCCTCCATTCCCCGGAATGTCTTTAGATAAAATCTGGAGGCAGAGATGAGAGCCTGAATGATTCAGCTTTGGGTTTCGGTGGAGTGAGAAACAGCATGGACACAGTTTGCACCAGATAAGTGGGTTAAAGTGGGGTTTTCAGAACACACTGTTAGCAGATGTTAGGGAATGTTTTACAATCACTAAATAAAAATGACAACAAACTGCATCTTGTAAAACTATTTGGAATCTCATTTAAGAAAAAAAAAAACTCAAAATGACTACTGGTCAATCTAGGACTAAAGCCTGAAACATATTCTGTGTTAAGTGTGCAAACAATTGTGGATTGTCCACCAGAGTATGTTTCAGGCCTCGAGGTGTACGGTAGCATCTCCATACTGAGAGCAAAACGTGGTCCAGTGCGTGCAGGGTAAACAGGGCTCCTTCATAGGCTCGACTTCGAGAACCAACGCTCTGTCGAGACTTTGATTTCAAGATTTTCGTGTCTAACACAAAGCTGTGTTGTGTCTTCTGATTGCAATATTGGAAACTGCATAGAAACAAATAATAAAACATGAGATCACTTCGGGTCTAAAACCACAATTTCCTATGACAGTTTGACAATTTTCTTTCCAATACACGCCTAAATTCTCCACTCCTGTGTCGGAGCCCTGTGCAACGTAAGACACTGTTTCTTTCTCTCGTGCTCATCCTGAACTACTTCCTGCTTCACTGCTTCAGGACAGGCAGCTCCCTCGGCTTAAAGAAGGCCTGGACCATCCCCATGGCAAAGATGTAAACTTTGGCGTCCACCACGATTTTTTCTTTGCGCAGCAGATCTGTGGGATTAACCAAGCCAAGTGTGAGCTCACTGTCGCATTGAATGATCTTAACTGTGTGAGAAAGCTGAAGCCTCACCGTCTATTTTCGTCTGGAACTCATCAAGCGGTAAAAGAATGACTTCGACAAATTCTGGAAAGAGGAGATGAAAGCCCCTGTTGATGATCTGCATTCTGAGTAAAGATTATTTCTGAACATGGAAGAGACGTAACTCACCTCCTTCACCTGTGGAAAAACAAAAAAAGAACAAGGTTAGTCTTCAGGTTTTTGCATGACCAATAAATGTGTTCTCAATATCCAGCACAGTGAAGCAGGTACAGATTGTTGGCAACGTTACGAGGACATTTTCCCATCCAACGCTGCTTTTGCCCTTGTTTTTTGTGAGGTTTGCTCATATGACCATCTTAAGTCACATTTCCCACGCCTGGAACAATAAAGTTAATCTTGAATCTTGAAGTGACACTCAGAACTGTCCTGACCCTGGTTCTCTAAACATAAATGGTCTATTTCGGATCTGGACTGTAGCTCACCTGGTCTGTACCAAGGCTGAGTCTTTACCACAGCAGTCCATGTTCATCAGCTACACGTCGTTCCCTCTCTGTCTCTCTTCACCTGTTCCCATCTCATAAAGGCCAAAAAAAGCTCCAAAAATTGTTTAAAAAATAAAAAAAACAAACTAAATCCTTCATGTGGTCTACAAACTATTGAAAAAGTAGAGAATGAATCGACTAAATTTCCCCAGAGTCAAAGGCAGAATCTAGAATGTCCTCGTGCTGAACCAAGAGACTAAAATTCAAAAGATATTTAATTTCCTGTTACAGACAATGACGAAATAAACAGCAAATACACATTTGAGAGGCTGGAACATGCACTTTTTGGACATTTCTTGCTGTTTTTTGCTCAAAGAAATGTAAAAACTAGAATGACTGCCTTGCATTTCTGAAACATTCTCTTATAATCAAAACCCAGCAGTCCAGTGTTGCGGTGCTTGACATCTTCGCCTCACAGCAAGAAGCTTCTGAGTGTTACCGTCTCTCTCCCTGTGCATGCCGGGGTTTTCTTCAGGTGCTGCGACTACGTGTGAGCGTGTGGTTGTGTCTCTTTGAGTGAACACTGTGACTGACTGGGTGAGTCTACAAACGAATGAAGACGTGACTGAACTGTGTCCTCTCACCCAGCTGCTGTGTCGGGTTGATGTTCTCCATGTCGTCTCCATTGATGTTGACCAGGATGATCTGGTTGGTGCAGTTAGACAGACCAGGGTCCAGACAGGTCACTGCAATCACAGCAACAAACACACTCTCAGACTATCACATGCATTGTACTTTCTCAGGATCAAAATAAGCACAAACCCTCTTTTGACTTGACGCCGCTGCCCCCTGAACCTACACATACAGGAGATAAGATACGAGCGGCTAATGCAGTCAGTGGAGTGCTGATACCTGGAGTGACTCCGACTACCTCCCCCTTGTAGCCCGTTTCTTCCTTCAGCTCCCTCAGGGCGGCCACCTCCGCGGTCTCGCCTTCGTCAATCAATCCTAAACACGGGATATTTCTTTTCAGGGTGTGTTTCAGTGAAATTCTGAATCCGTCATCCTTGAAACCATCTCCACAGAACTTCCAGGGGAAATGCAGGTAAGAGAGCTGCAGCACAAACACACTTCATGAGTAGATAAAGCTTCTGACCTGCAGGAAACTCCAGAGTGCAGCATCCCATAGGAGGACGGAACTGCTTCACCATCACCACGCAGTCTTTGTGGAGCGTCCGCTTCAGCAGAGCGATGATTCCCACACCTGAAGGGAAACTGTGTTACACCTTCAACAGCTCTGCTAGAGGCTGAAAAAAACACAACAGACAAGCTCACCATCTGCCTCCGTGTTGGTCCGTCTGGTCGTCCTTTTCACCGTCTCCCAGGTTCTAGTGGATGGAAACAGGGATTGAGAGACGGACAATCGCTCGATTTTCAAAGTAGAGATGGAGGAAAGATGGAGGAGTACCTGGTGTTTCCAGCAGGATCAACGTATGTCGTCTTCTCCAGCTGCACCCATTTCCCTGCTGCCATGAGCTGGAGCACAGAACACAACGTAAATACAATGAACTGATCAGTAGAGGAACGAAAACTGTCAGATCAATGGCATGAAGAACAACAACTGCAACTCGAGCCTCGTTACAACACACTAAAGAAAGATCAGATACAATAATATAACGGGAGAATCAAAACAAAGAAAATCTAATCTGAGTTCATTTGTGTAACTAAAATCTATAAAGTTAAAAATGAGCACACAGCCACGAGCAGAAAAGTGTGAGCTTCAAGAAAAGTCCATCAGACTCATCGAAGAGATCAGCTTGGAAATTAGACTGATATATGATAAAAATCAGACCATTTTTTAGGTTATTGCTGAAATGTTGATACACATGATGCTAATATTTAGGAAAACTGCTGTTAATCCACAAAGTTATTGCCTGTGTTTTGACTAAAAGAGATGACATCACCCCTACTTGCATTACAGCACAAACGACCTGTTTCTTTTAGAACTACTTACGTTAATAAAGCAAAAAATAACATTCCCATAATCAGCAACTGCCTTTACAACAAAAACTGTTCTCTTTATAGCCTTTCATATAGAAGCTCCTCACGTTTGCCACAACAGATCTGCTGAGGCAGCTTTCTGTTTGTATGGGATGTGAATCACAGCATCCATCCATC
>NW_007578212.1:102692-108025 GCF_000690725.1 Stegastes partitus | reverse complement strand
TGGTTGTCCGTCTCTAAGTGTAGCCCTGTGATAGACTGGTTACCTGTCCAGGGTGTCCCCTGCCTTCACCCTGAGTCAGCTGGGATAGACTCCAGCACCCCATGACCCTAGTGAGGATTAGGCAGTGTATAGATAATGGATGGATGGGATTAATTACTGCCAGTCCATTTGCAGTTTACATTAATTTCTGTGTGATGCCGTTAAATAATGTCCAGGAAAGTGTTTTTACAGAACATCCTGGTGTCACAGTGAAGCTGACCTTTGACTTTTTGGATATAAAATGTCATCACTTTATCATTTCAATCAATTACACATTCAAAAAATGTTAATAATTACCATAAGTAATCCAGATTCAAGCCAATATTAAACACAAAATTGTGTTTAGTTCATCTTAGAGTTCTAGTGAACACTTGTGTCAAATTTGAAGTGAAGTGATATTAAACTTACAAGACTGGGATTGATGGACGGACTGAAAACACAGTCAGCGCAGAGGCATGAAAATGAATTAGTAGCTTATACAATACAACACATTGTCAGTCATTAAACCAGCATGGCAGGACGACCTCTCACAAAGAGCAGTGTCGAGTTGATGCCCTTTGAGTTTTAAATGTTTCAGAAGTCTGTGAGATCAATGAAGGAAAATCCTTCAATATTTCACAAAAAGAGAGAAAAAATGAGTGTAGATCTGTGTAGCAGTGGTTTTCTACAGTGTCAATCATCCCACAAAACCTCAGATTTATCTTGCAGCTGATGGACGGGGCTTCACCAGCAGACTGGGACCTACTGGACTACAGCAGTTCAAAGCAGGACTTCTATAATCTGACGTAATTAGGTCTAAGAGTGGACAGATTATGAGCTATATCGGATCAGATATTCCACATTTTTACGATTACCTGTGTAACTACTTTAAAAAATATATATATAAATTCAATCAAAGATGCCAAATATCAGCTATCAGTCACCTTGACGACTAATAATCAATATTGGTCCTAAAAATAATCAGTGTTTTTCTTGTTTCTATGACTTTCAGTGTAGTAGTTTGACATGTGATGAGTATTTTGATATATTTGTTCTTCTATCACCGCTTGAAACTGGATTATCATGTGATGGATCGGTTTAAATTGTTGGAGGTTTTCTTCACAGCCATTTAGAAACAATCAGTTTCCTGGATGTTTGTTTACTGGAGATCTTCACTGATTTGTTCTTTAAGTTGAAGGAAACTGGCTGCACTATGTAATAAAATGTAGTCCACCACTAACTAACCATGCTGAACATTATAAGCTACACAGAGACAGAGTTCAGCACTGTGCTCATGGACTAAATAACTTTAAATTTTGCAGATGAAGCCAATAAACCCAACAGATCATTTTAACTCAGCTGAACATGTACAGAACGACACACCTCTTCTTTCACTATGTGTGGAGTTGTGGTCACTTTGGGTTCCTCGGAGTTGCTCATTTTCGCCTGAAAATGAAGGAAAGTGGAGTCAGAGAGCCTTAAAATCAACTTCGACACGGTTCGAGCAGAGAACGAGGCGCTCAGTTAGCGGCTACAGTCAAACAGCAGCAGGACAAACCAGAGCTGCTGCACATTAAAGTCTCTGTTAGCTTCTCTGTTAGCTTCTGTGTTCACCAACCGGCAGCTGGCTGCTTTACATTTTATAGCGCCACAAGTAAGAGCCGCTCGTAGGGTTTAAACTTGAAATAAAGCTGGAAAAATGGGGAAAAAACTAAACTTAACTCACGTGAAGTAGCCGCCGTGTGTAACTCCGAACAGAGAGAGTAAAGAAACGAAGAGGAGTCACTCCGCCGACATGTCCCGGTTCCGTAAACCTCACCCGAGTTGAGTTTTGTCACAGACTACATACAGTCGTCCTCTAATTTATTCATTCATTAAAGAAAAGGCAAAATTCACAATTCACTCAAATAACTAGAAATTGAAAAAAGTAATAATAAATAAAAATTTGCTCAATTATAATTTGGTGAAATTAGACATTGCTTATGAATTTTGGTTTAAAACAATAATTAAAAATAAAAAATAAAAAAAACTGTCCCGGACAAATTAGAGCACTTTGCTGATGAGCAGTGAGCAAAAATCCAAATAGCTGTCAACAGGTGCAGAAGTCTGACTGAGAGTTACAGAAAACATTTGATGGCTGTGATTGGCTCAAAGGGTTGTTCAACTAAATCTTAGTTTACCCATCATGCTTGTTTTTTAAAAATTATTTTGTTGTTGTTGTCATTGTTGTTGTTGTTATTGTTGTTTTTATTTCTGTTGCGCCACAATTCAAAAGCAATGTCATGATTGTCATTACATTTATGTTTATTATTCCTTTCATCAATTCCAGTTTATTTCAGTGACAGCTGTGTTTTATTCCTTCTTTAATGGGGGTATGAATACATTTGAGGACAGCTGTATACTGCACTGAATGTAAAGCTTTAATATTCAGTCTGTGTGAGACACTGAAGTACACAAAGGTAATGTTTCTGGAGTCACTTCTACTGTATATATTTATAGGGGCAGAGCCAATGGGGTGCCACCACAGACTGACGTGTTTCCCCCATTCAGCCAATAGTAAAGCCCGTTATAGAGGTGCCTTCCTGGAACTCCAGTTACATCATTAGTTTTCCAATATATCCTATTTTTTGCTCCCCTGAGGGTAATTGCAGTTTTGCAGCGTTTGTTTGTTTTTTTTTCCTCCATATCACAAATGCTAAAGAAATAAAAATCAAAGAAAATAGAATTTTATTTATTTATTTATTTTAAATGATTCAGAATAAAATAAGATAAACTACAGAATTCAGGAAATAATTTATTGCATTGTCTTAGATTTTGTAAATTTTTCATGACTGTGTTCATTGAGGCCAAAAATTAAGTTTAATGAAAGATATTGGATAAATTGTGAGAATATTTTTTTTCACAGCTGCCAGATTCATTTGTATATTTGTTTATTTTTTACGTCTTAGCTGGGAAGCCACATTTAGGGTTCAGTATCTCTAGACATAGAATTCCTAAAGACATAAAATTTAGCGAGAACAAGAGACAAAATTGTTTCAAGCAGATCCAAATGGTCAAACAGATCCACTGTTGAATAATCATCTGTTTTTTTTTCTCCAGTGTTCATTTAAAGATTAAATATGATTTGAAATATGAATTTTTAACATGAGGACAACATGGAAGCAGCTTGTAACTTTGTACATACATTAAAAATAACACAGACCCCTACTCACACGCAGGTCTTTGTGGTCGCAAGAATCAGTAAACATTACCATTTGGCATGTCAAAATATCAAAAAACTGAAGCGCTGGCTAAAAATACTTGCTGCACGTCAAATTCTATTGTTATTAAAGGCCTCATAAGTTGTTAAATGTTGAGCAAAGGCTTTATTTTTTCCAGGAAATATAAATACATCCGCTCTCTTTGGAAATTTCTGAGCTTTTTTCACCATTTTTAAGCACCAGTAAGTCAAAATGTCACTTCTGCTGGAAGCAATTTGTCTGTGTTCTTGCCAGATGTGACTACTGTGTGTCGAGTTTCTGGAGATACTGAACCTGAAATGAAATGTTTATGTTTTAATATGCAAAAAATTTATCATTTCATTGAATATGCTGAAATTTGCATTCGCTAAAGTGTGATCAGATGAACACCTGGATTTTATATGTTGTCTTTCCAGGTGTGTGAGCGAAGGAGTGTCATGGAAGCAGAAGTCAGTGCAGGAAAGAAAAAACACCGAATGCTTTTGCCTGTAATGTGTCGCCTTAAAGAGATGAAGTGGATCTTCTGTTTAATAAACGATCTTCGTTACGAGCAGGTTTGCCTCATTTCACGCCTATGTGTGCATCTCAAAAAAACGTCCCCCTAAAACACAAATTAAAACATATTAACACCGGTACGTGAAACTTTACGTTTATTACTGTTTATCAGTTCGCTTTAATTTATTGAAAAATAATGAAGATAGGACAGCAATGATTAAAAAATAAAATCACATTTTTAATGCACGTAATGAAACTAGTTGCTTCGGGGTTTTCATAACAATCGGGGAGTCGGAAGATATTTACTGATGGACACGTTTCCGTTACAGGATATTGCAGCATGAAGAAGGAGCAAGTTGTCAACTGTCAGTTTTCGGTTTGGTATCCGATATTCAAGAAACACACGATTAAAAGGTGAACAGCTGCTGTCTGTAGAGAAAGTCCAGGAAATATTTTCATTGTTGTTGCAGTAAAACGCAGCCCAGTTAGCCAGTTAGCTAACGTTAGCCTCCACTCAGACACACAGAGCTGCTGCCATCTCTAGTCTGTTGTCTGTCTTCATATTTAAACTGCGTGTTACTAAATTGTTGTGTTTAAATAATGTTCAGAGCAGCTTTCCTTTAACTCCCTTCTCTCCGTTCTGTCAGTGTGCTGTCTGTCAGTCATTCTGGTATTTCTGTGTATTTATACGTGATGGTATTTGCTTTATTTTCCAGCCTGATTCTTCCACTGCCTCAGAATGTAATAGATTATTTACTGGACGATGGGACACTGGTAGTCTCTGGAAGGTAGGAGGACACACACACACACACACACACACACACACACTGAAGTCATACACACATATAGTGTTCAGGTTTCCATAGTTGTGGACACCAGAGATGATGAAGTGCTGCAGCCTGAATAAGTACAAAACTAGAGTAACACAGCCTGCATATCCTAGACATGTATTTCCTACTAACTTCTTTTCGTCATAGCGGTCCTGTCATTTCAAATGAAATCTAATTTATTCGTTGCATACACAGTTATACATGGTACAGTCATCTTAAAAAAGCAACAACTCTGTTCCAAACAAATCCAAGAACCCTTAAATGGAAGTAAACAATGTCATATGAGACGGACTTCTCATGTAGATTAGTCATAGAAAGTGAGCACTCTGTGAATTTTTTGTATCATGCAGCAAAAAAAGATGTTGAATGATGTTTGAGATCATTTGCGTTACCACTTCCTGCAAATTGCGCCGTCAGTGGTGAATCAATCTATCATGCAGCCCTTGTGTCTGTGCATTATGATGCTGAAGTTATGTTTGTCTTTACATCTCTTCTCTAATGCAGTTTAAAAAAGTTTCTAAGTGTGACAGTTGTCCTCGTTCTGTGTTCTCTCCAGTGACCATAACACGCAGCAGACTCACACTAACAACAGCGACTCGGATGCCGAGGAAGACATTCAGGTAAAAGATTAGATTAGAAAAAGCTGGTCACCAATGAAGCAGTACAGAATCAGAATCAGATCCCAGAGGGGAGATTGCTAAAGTTACAGATGCTCCCATTCAAGTCAGAAATATAAACAGAACAAAATATA
>NW_007578212.1:99208-101570 GCF_000690725.1 Stegastes partitus | reverse complement strand
GATGAGACAACCTCCACTGTCACTGTAAGTACATTTAATGCTCCAGCTCTGCTACAGGCCACATTTACACAAGGTTAAAGTCTGTAGTGCTTTACTTCTCTGGTCACATGTCCATGTATGCTCACATCTATGTGAAAAACAGAGCAGCTGTATATAAAAGCTGCACCCAGGACTCTGTAATCCTTTATCAAGGCTTTTTAAAGAGACTAATCTTCACAGTGATGCATTCATATTGAGCATGTTATAACTGCAAAAAGGTTTTATGGATATTTTTATGCATTTACTGTCTAAACTTTGACACCAGGTGGCTGAATCAGGACAGCGAAGTAAAAGAGTCAGTCAAATTTTTAGCTTAGACCTACAGATGGTTGATAAATTAAAAGATAAACCAACATGAAGTGTCTCAGTACAGTGTTGTTCCACCACACGGCAACAAAACTGCTCCAGTGCACCTTGACATTTATTCTCCAAGTCTCTGGACTCCACTGGAGGGTTAAACTCCCTTCTCCCAAACGATAGTCCCTCCTTTGGTGTCTTGATGATGGTGGTGGTGGAGAGAGCAACGTTTTGGTGCAAATTAAAGATGTTAAATTGGCCATAGCATGCAGTTCATTTCTATGAAACCATTCAGTGACCTGTTGTGGATGGAGGCATTCTAAAAGAGACACACTCCCTGTTGGATGTAATGACCGTCACTCAGATATAATTTGTATTGATTTGCGGAGACACACAGTATAACAGAGTCGCCTGACCTCCTCAGTGTAGAGGTCAAGCTTTCAGGTTTAGCCTTTGATTTGTGAGCAGTCTGTATATAAAGTGTAGCTTCTTGTTGTCTCCCTGTGTGTTGATTTGAAGTAAAGTCACTTTTAATGAACTGAATCAGGGTTGAACAATTTGTGGAAAATATGTAATTGTGATTTTTCTGACAGATATTGCAGTTTTATATGTGATGTAATGTTTTTAAAAGTCAGGCTTCATCTTAATATTCACTGTGTAACAGACTCTAAACATGTGATGGAGCGTTACTGCACGAGATAAGACCAGGAGTGTGGCTGTCACACGACGACTACAGCATGAATTTGTAAAACTGTCTTCACGACAGATTAAACTCTGGGTCAGATGTGCTGCAAAATGTATGAGGCGTGGCTACTGAGTAATGATGCTGCTTTAACAGCCCTGGAAGTTTGCAGTTTGTAGCTTTCAGTCAGCGTGCAGATGATTTGGCTTTTATTTGTGCTTTTTTAATCAGCGTTGCACCCATGTGTTAAATGTGTCACATCCTCATGATGCATCCGTTTTATTTATTAATGCAGTCGTTAATTCTGCAGACTCATGATGTGGCTTTGTGTCCACCAGGCCCCCGAGTTCCCAGAGTTCACCTCTAAAGTGCTGGAGGCCATAAACGCCCTGGGTGGGCGCGTCTTCCCCAAACTCAACTGGAGCGCTCCACGGGTAAAGCACTGCACACAGCTGCTCCATGAAAAATTTAAAAACCGTACTTCAGGTGACGGTAGCAGAATGTTAAATTCATCCGAACAGGCTGACTTGTTTTATGTTTGTGGCAGAAGCAAAAGCGCATGTCGACTAAAAGCCTCGTGCCTTTCAGTGCTCTGACGAAAAAGAATTGCTCGTTGCTGCCGACATGAAGGATGGAGGCCTAACTTCACAGGTGTACGTTTCCCTTTCAGGATGCGAACTGGATCGCCCTGAACAGCTCTCTGCAGTGTAACAGCCTCAGTGATATATTCCTGCTCTTCAAAAGTTCCGACTTCATCACCCACGACCTCACGCAGCCGTAAGCCCCGCTGTCCATCAACACACACATCAACACCGAGGCTTGTTTTGCATTTAGACAGCAACCAGTATCAAAAAATAACCAAGTTCGGTGAGTGCGGGCTCATTTGAATTGGCTGTAAAACACAAGTGGCAGCTGGAAAAATCGCTGCGATGTAGATTTACATCTCCTGTCGCTCCGCGCTGCATGACAAACGTCGGAGCGGCAGGTTATTTACTGCGGTGCAAAGCCTTGGGAAAGCTGTTTGTGTGCTTGTGTGTGTGGAGAAAGCAATGCGATATGTGCTTGTTAGACTCCTTTTATAACTTCTCTTTCAAACATCTTAAGAGGAGCACTGCAATGTGAATGCCCCGGCCAAAGCTTTGTGATTCTACAGAACACGCATTATAAATAAATCATTTGTTTTGTGGTCATCTCTTTGTGCAGATTCCTTCAGTGCAGTGACCAGGACTCCCCAGATCCAGCCATCAGCTATGAGGTATTTTTATCCTACATGAGGAAGTCTGTGCAGATACCAACACTGCAGCAGACATCAAAAGGAATAGTTCCCAAATGTGTTTCAGTATA
>NW_007578212.1:88390-97693 GCF_000690725.1 Stegastes partitus | reverse complement strand
TTAGCAGCAAAGACAACGGTAGTGAGACTCTGTCGGCGCTTGTTGTGAAATATATTCCCATTATGTATCCTCGAAAACAATATATCAGCCCAATTTGCAGCGAATTTTTTTCAGGCAGCAGCATAACGGGTCCTTAGTCTGTTATGACGCTGGTGAGAACCCTGTATGCAAGTATTGTTACCATTATTATTATTATTATTACAATTTGCATTATTTATTTCATGACTGAATCTCTTGTTCACATACAGGGATTCCCACTGATAGACAATCAGAATGAATGTAACAGAAAGTTGCCATATACCGGAGCCGCTATACCGGTCTGCAGGGTAGACGGGGTGAAGGCTGCAGACCGATATAGCCGGCTATGGTGTTGAAAGGGTTAAACTTTTGCTGTAAGGCCAAAGCCTCAGAGTTATACTTCAGTTTCATGTTTGCGATCAACTTTTCCCAGCTCTATGTCCCACGTACGTCTCATGAAAGAGGTTAAAGACAGGAAGTAGAGAGTCGAACAGTGAGGGCTTTTTGAATTCTCCAGATTTCTGCCTACTCTAGCTTTAAGGCTGCAGGACACTGAATGTCATCAACATTGTCAAATTGAATGATATTGAGAATACACCCTCACAGCTCTGCCTTTTAACTGTCCTGCTCTCTGTCTTCTGTCCTCAGCTGGTCCTGAGGAAGTGGAGCGAGCTGATTCCTGGTGGAGAGTTTCGCTGCTTCGTCAAAGAAAACAAGCTGATCGGTAAAAACTTCAAAAAGCGGGCTTTGATCCCAAACATTTGGAAACAACAGCACCACATTTATTTTTAAGAGTGACAAATTCTCGGGAAAAACAGAAAAACTGTCACATCTGCGCTGCGTTTGGCATCGTGAGTTGAACAAAGATGGATATCAAGAGAGCTCTGTTCCAGCAGAACTGAATATGTGTGGGATGGGAATTATTCTGGAAAAAAAAAAAAACCCTCTTTAGCAGTGACAGAACTAAGTATGAGCAGTACATTCCTTCAGCAGGCTAATTTAGAAACAATTATAAAATCCAATTTGAGCTGCGCTGATGGTGTATCGGTGTGATCTCGCAGCTATCTCCCAGAGAGACTACACGCAGTATTACCAGCACATCCTGAAGCAGGAGGCGCCGATCTGTCAGGCCATTCAGGAGTTCTTCAGCCAGCACATCCAGTACAACTTCCCGGACGAAGACTGTGAGCAGCACCTTTGTTTTTTTTTATTTACTCTGCATGTGTAAAACTTCACAGTTATCCCCAGACAGGAACTGAGTGCTCCTGCAGTTTTTAGTGCTTTTATTTTATGAAATATTTACTGTTAGAAATGAGTCGTTCAAGCAGGAGGAAGATTAATGATGCAGTGTATTCTGATTTTAATGTTTAATTGCTGGTAGCATTAAAAGTTTGTCTGTTTAAAACTAGCAGACACAGTAATTTTAATGTTTTTTTCTGCTTTACAGTTGTGTTTGATGTCTACAGAGACAGCCAGGTAACTCACTACTACATTTCTAAATGCTGATATTTCTTAAAAAGCCACTTTCTTAGCTGCTTTAACGTGCCATGTTTGCAGGGGAGGGTGTGGCTCATCGACCTGAACCCGTTCGGTGAGGTGACGGACTCGCTGCTGTTCACCTGGGAGGAGCTGACGTCTGGTGGAGAAATCGCCCAGCAGCAGGTCAGCCATCATCCCGCGTGTCCTTATTCCAACAGATTTTATTTTATTTTTTGATACTCAGCTGGTCGCTGTACATGTGCAGGAAGGCCCGGCGTTCCGCTACACCACCAGCGAGGTGACGGTGCAGCCCAGTCCTTGTCTGAGCTACAGAATCCCGCGGGACTTTGTTGACCTCTCGACGGGAGAAGACGCCTACAAACTCATCGACTTCCTCAAGCTGGTAGGTATTCCAGTGTCTGCACCTGGAGTCACATTCTCCTCTTGACACGGTTTACGCATCCTGTCATTCACTTACTAACGTAGACATAAATACATGTTGTTTCACATGAATAATCAGACAACTGCTTTAGACGTGCTAACTTAGTATGACTAGCATTAAAATCAACTAGTCTAGATTCTCTAAAGGCTGAAAATGAAGCCAAGGCAAGGTACAGAAGTCTATTTTTTTCTATTACAATATAATGAAAGGTTAGTTTGGAATTTTTCCCCAAAAATGGCAAAAAACCTGCATTTCGCCGCTTTAATTTGTGCGCTATGCAACTACTACACAGGATTGGGAGCAATTAATAGAGATTTATGCAAATAATCTGATTTGCATACCCAACTGGGATTGCACAAAAAAAACAAAAAACATATTCAGTGTCACAATAACTTATACATGGTTATTAGCATTATTTAGAACCTGAAGGTGCCATATTGTACCCCTTTAAAACAACTTCAAGTCCCACATGTCCCCAAAATGTGTAACATAAGTTTTAGCTGAAAATACTGCACAGATCATGTGGCTTTAAATCCAGCTGGTGCTGCCCAAACCACTTTCATAAAGAGGGAGGAGGAGCCAGCTGGGGGTGGAGCTTATCCTTTTGTGACATCACTACAGGCTGCAAGCTGAAGGGCGTATTCAGAGACACACCTTTTAAACCAGGGGTGGGCAATCCTGGTCCTCGAGGGCCACAATCCTGCATGTTTTAGATGTTTCTCTATTCCAACACACCTGAATCAAATGATCAGCTCATCATCAAGCTCTGCAGAAACCTGATAACGATCCTGATCATTTGAATCAGGTGTGTTGGAAGAGGGAAACATCTAAACCATGCAGGACTGTGGCCCTCGAGGACCAGGATTGAACACCCCTGGTTTAAACTATGGAGAAATAGAAAAAAACAACAACAATAGGATGGTCTTTTTTCACATTATGTGGATCTCTAGATACACTAGAAACACACAACTATGTTCAAAAACTGAATTTTTTTTGCATAATATTACCTCTGTAAAGCAGTTGCTAGCAACACATGACTGTCTGAAGGTAAATAGGTTTTCTAGACACATCTCTAGCCAGCTAACATGACGCACACTCCAATACGAAATGGCCGCGAGTAGCAATCCTAATGCTAACACAGACGACACAAAGTTAGCTTCCCATGTGTACAGAAATGATCTGCATGTGTCCAAAAACGACAGCCGAAAGCACAGAAGTCCCCCTCACACAATTAACGTCACCACAAAAACAAACTGCTTTTATTTGTTACATGAGCATCAATAACAATCCTGCTCTTCCCTCCAAAGTATATTGTCATTGAATACATGGCAGATGAGTTCCCTTATTATAACAATTTATGGTCGAGGTGCCTGTCGTGTAATCAGGCAGAAACTCATCCTGACCAAACTGCGTCAATACAGGATTTAGTCAGTATTATTGATCAGCCACACAGCATCACGAAGAGGCTCTGCGTGATTGTTGTTTCAAACACAACAACGTGATGTTTTCCATCCAAAGGGATCAGTCTGCTCCTCTATCAGCTGCCACTGATTCACAACCTGAAATGCCAAACACAGCCTGATGAATGTTACAAGCAATATGTCCACCACCTTCACAATATTCATAGCACCGACCAGCTTGTTGGAGCTAATAGCCAGCTATGTGTTGCTGGAGATGAAAATATTTTTCTCATGTTAATTGCTTACTCAGAAACCTATCTTTAAAGAACTCATTGTCATCTTCTTTTGTATTTGTGTAGCTGCTCAACACACTATTCGTGGTCTCAGTGAGTCCATGTATGTCATTAACACAAATCCAAATTCATTTATTTAGTTTATGCATGTGTGACTGTTGTTTTGTTGTCATCAATCAAGGTATGTTTACGTTGTATCCCCTTTAAAGGAACATTTTCTTTCACTATCAACAAATAGTTTACCATCATGATATTTATGACATCATGGCTTTAACCCTGAATACAATGTCCCATCAAAAATTCCAAGACTGCCCCTATGAACATCAAAAATTGCACCTGATTTCGACTTTTGTGCCGTTTCCATTGAAGTCATTACCTTGTGCAACAACACGCCGCTCCCAGTGCTCCTGCAACGTTTCCAACACTCCCTGTTCTGTAATCACAACAAGCTACATCATGCTGACTCTCCTAAACTGTTCAACATGACTTTAATGTTGGGCAATAGGAAGAAGTCACAGGGAGCCAAATCTAGTGAGAATAGGACTGATTGGGAGGGCCCATTTTGTTGTTGTGGCTAAAAAAAACAAAAAAAAAAAACCATGCTAAACCAACATGCCATACTACGCCGTCAGAGAATGTGGTCGCATTTCTTCTCATATCAAGCTCAGAAAAACCCCCATGGGGATACAGCCGCTGCTTACAGATGGAGCTGCGGCACAATGTCAGTGATTATTCCTGAGCTGTGTCGAACACAGTGGACAGACACGGCACAAGAGTTCTGGAGAAATAAGGACTTCCTGCTGTTGGACGTACAATCAAAACACCTCCAAAGTCTGGCAGCGACTAATTCAGTTACACCTCTTTTAATGATGAATTGTGAAGGTGTGGATGACGGAGAGTCAAGTTTTTCTTCATACCAAACATTTTAAACACTTGTTTTCGTGGCATATGGACAGAAATTGTGCGCTCGCAGCCTGTACTGTCCACTTAGGGGTCAGCGCAGATCCTTGCAGATTTTGAAAGATGACAAAAAGTACGTCATGCGTACCCATGTGAAGCTTGAATTGACTTTCAGAAACCTCAGAACATTGCAGTAGAACTAGTCTGACCCTGTGGATGGAAACAATGACGGTCTTTTGGTGTGCTCCTGACATGATGTGTCTGTGAAATCTTCTTCTCCTGATGGTAGCCGCCAGCCCACCTCTTGTCACTAAGATAATCCTTGACTTTCAGCTTGGCTCGTCTCAGATGATACAGAATGTGATGTTTGCTCTCTACTCTAGTCTGAGGTCCATCAAGAAATTGCAAATGAGCACTTGTCAGAAGTCAGACAAACCTGTGCAGTACAGGTCCTCCAGTGTCCCGCGTTCTCCTGGTGTTGGATTGTGGACTTGATTGGCTCATGTATGTGCCAAAAAAATGGAACTTTTAACATTTAAAGAGTAAAGAAATGATGGCGTCTATCACTTATGTTTTCATGCAAGCAAACACCAGCGTTCTGTGATGTTTACATACAAGGGTGTTAAATAGAGGTTTGCAGGAAGAGGTTAAAATCTCTTCTTCTTTTTCATTTCCACAGAAGAAAAGCCAACAAGAAGAGTCTGACGAGGAGGAAGAGGAGGAGGAGGAGGAGAACGCTCCACAGTGACGCCACTGTCATCGGCACCTCCGTATAATGTCGTCTGCATGAAGTGACTTTACTCACTCGGTCCTATTTGAGCCTTTTTTTTTTTTTAAATTTAAGCCTGTATTCTTTCACGCTCTCCTGAGAACGGTACACGGTGTACCCAGTCTTTCCCAAGTACCTCACCCATCCATGTTAGTCTAACGGAACATCTTGAATTAGCAGATCACGTTAACGGCTCCTTTCGGATTCATTTTGTGTCGAGTTGTTCTCTGCCTCTGTCGCTGCTGAGTGCCGTCTCGCTGATCGTAACAGAGGCCTCTGCAGTGCCAAATGGTTATCGCTTTTTTGTAAGGAGAGGGGGGGGAATGTGTTATTGCAAGAGGGTGTATTCGCTAACACTGTAAAGATTTCATGCTTTTATTCTTTAAAATACGTGTGTATAATAGTTAATGTATCTTTATTGCTGCCCAAGTAGTGACTTATAATGAAGTAGACTGCGCGCACGTCTTGTGTTTGTGATTCGATGCTGACAGACTTCTCTATTTAACACTAAAACCCTTCATCACTGAGTCACCTTTAATTTTTCTTCCCAGCCATCCCTTCTCCTCCATCTCTTCCTGCCAATTTCCTCTGAGCAGTTTTGACACACTCATTGCTCCCAGCCGCTCCAGGCGCTCTTTTCGAGTCCTGTTTTCTCCCATCATGCATCGCTGTAGACTGTTGCTCCTAAAAACACCATTAAACTTCTTGTCGTGTATTGACTCGGCTGTCAGTCTGGTGGGTGCTGTAAACTAGCACATTAGAAATTGATTGTGCTTTTACGCAACAGCTCTCATTACGCTGGGAGCTAAATGAGCTGTGCATGCGCAGCGCGGGGCAGTTCATTTGGGTTTTTTGCTTGTTTTTTTTTTTTTTTCTTCCTTCACTGGATTGATAGAGCAATTACAGGGAGATGGAGAGAGCGAGTGTGATAAGAGTTACAGCTCCCTGGGTGAACCGATGTGGACAGGAAATGGTGTACAAGGCGCAAATAGTGTGAATGTTTCACGTTAATCATCATTATGGAAATGAAATCTGGCTGTAAACATGCCATGCAGACATGGAGGAGGAGGTGTCCTGGTCTGACCTGCGGTGGAGTATGAACAGCTCTGCGGAAATCTGTTTGCGGGGTCTGTTATTTTAAATACAAACCTCAACGTCTGGCCGGTGTTGCAGAAATGATTACGATTTCTGAAGGAAAGAAAAACCAATAATGATATTTTTTAAAGATGCTCACTCAATTTCTAGTTTATTAGACCCAACAAGCCAAAAATGAATGTTGTCTGATGCAGCAGTCCTGCTCAAAAATCCTGTTTTTGTGAAGGTTATAATGTTGAGTGTTCACTGAAACTGTTCCAGAAAGGTATTGATTCAAATATATGGTCACTCTGGAGGCTGTAAAGCTTTACTGTGCCTCTTTATGCCGATCGATATTGGCCAAAATATTCAAAACACCTCATACTAAACTGAGGAGTGTATCTAATGGTTTCTATTGCAGGGCTGCTGTAATAAACTACGTATTTCTTTAAATTATGTATACCTACTAGACGTAACTTAAAGCTGCACCAATCAATATCTTCCAAATAACAAAAGATGAAATAAGCATGTGCATATAAAAGATTGTTGCTCATAGTTACAAAACCACAGAAAATGATCGTGCAGCTCTGCAGTGTTGGTCATCTACATGAAGTGACTTTCAGCGCATCGTTTTGGTTTTGCGGTCTGCACCTTTAATGTTGTGGTTCACTCTCACGGCTCTCATCTGTGTTATTTTCAGCCACAGTAACTAACGGAGGGGTGTACTTCCAAATGAGGTTAACGAGGTATGTTGAGCCACGGTGGCTGTCTTTTAACCTGCTAGATCACCATGGTAACTGATGCTGCACACCTAACCTGCTAATCTGTTCAGAGTTTGGGATTTAAATCGCCTGTATGAAGCGCCACACTTTCACCACCTCTTTTCCTGACCACATTCTCTATGAGCTATGTACACTCAACAATTCATTAGTAATCCTACTAAATGAAGCCGTGCAGTTACAGCTGACTGTATGTGTCAGGTAGCCGTGGAAACCGACACACATTCAGTTGGTGACGCAGAAAATGCACAAATATGTTCTATTGCTTGGTGCTGATTTGCTGTGAAGTCTGTTTTATACTGCAGCTAATAGAACACTTGGTGTTTATTACCGAGAATATTAGCTCAGTTACTTTAATTTCACTATGATTTGGCCCAAATCAGTGATTTCCAAATGGCCTTTATTTTGGGTTTAATACAGACCTAAATGTGCTTCTTCAACATTGTGTTCAAATGAATGAAGGTTAATTTGATGAATTATTTGGAGTTGGATAATTGGTTTTATTGGAGTGCACTCAAAACCTGATGAAGAAAACCTTGTTAACAAAAACAAAATGGAAAACCTGACATTAGAGAGCCATTATCTCAGGGATGTTGGGATTTGTCAAATCAGCTAACACAAAGCAATCCTGGCTATGTTGGACTTCCTTTATAAGACAGCCTTTAAGTGAAGATTGGAACATTTAGCTGCTGAAGAGACAATGCAAATAGAAGAGTGAAAACAAATGCTGTTGGTGCTCCTGCAAGAGGCAGCTGTGAACATGCTTTGTTAACAATCACCAAAACATCAGGGAGACACCTTAAGTATGGATCACAGGTATATTCCTAAAAAAAAAACTTCTATGACAAACAAAAATGATCTCATTGGTTGAGTGAAATCAACCAATAAAGCCACAGTAGACGGCCAGTTGACTGAATTGTAGGTACAAGTGCAGGACAAATGCTTCTTCTGCAAGTCAGCCAGTTGGATGGTGTTGAAAGTTATTTATTTGATCTTTTTACAGCAGGCGTTTTGACTCCACAAGCATGAAAAAGCACAGGTGGTGATACCAGGGCCTTGACACTGAAGCAGCTCCAGTGTCTATTAAAAGCTTTCGCCGGCCTTGGAGGGTTCCCCTTTTTATAAATAGCTTTTCAACACTAAGTCATGGTCAATTAAATTTGTCAACAAGAACGTACAAAACAAGACACTTTCATGCCAAAGTGAAAACAGATTTCTACCATGTCTAAAAAAAGGAAAAATAAATGATTGCAGAAGTGTTCACCCCCTTTACAGTCGCTTAATTCAACACAGGTGCAGCCAGTTGGTGCTGAAAGTCTGATAATTAGTGACATAGAGATGATGTGGGTGCACTGATTGTAGTATAAAGACACCTGTATGTGAACACCTGTATGCGGAAGGTCCAGTCACTGGTGAATCAGTACTCCATGAGGACAAAAGAACACTCCTAGCAAGTCTGTGAAAAAGCTTTCGAAAAGCTTAAGCCAGGGGACGGATACAAGAAAATTTTGAAGTCAGTGAACATCCCTCGGAGTACAGTTAAATCCATCATTAAAAAATGGAGGGAATATGACATGTACAGCAGGCCGTCCTCAAAACTGAGTAACTCTGCAAGAAGTCGACACGTGAGGGAGGCCACCAAGACACCTATGACTCCTCTGAAGGCGTTTTAAGAGATGGGAGAGACTGTTCTCACAACAACTTCAGCCTTTTCTTCCTTCAGCCAGTCAAGGCTTTATGGAAGGCTCATCGTTTTCACTAATTCCAGCCTCCTCATCTCCTCTGTCCTCTGTCCTCCTCCCCTTGACCTGGAAAAATAGTCTTGGTGCACCCTCACAAAGGACAGGACGTCTCTATTCCAAAAAGGCATCACCAGGGGAGACGATGGAGAAGGACTGCTGGAGGAAGCACACATGTCTCCTCACTGCATGCTTGATGAATTTAAAGAAGCAATACACAAATCCTGTAGGGAGCAAGACTGACAAATGTGTGTCTACAGTCACTCAACCATAATATATGTCACTCTTGATGTGTATAGTACTCTTTTGTGTGCCTCAGCAAATTCAAGTTACAGCATCTGTACATTCCCTTCACATTGTGCCACGCTGTGAATTTAATTATAAGCCAACGTATACCGTAAGTTATCACA
>NW_007578212.1:80486-87968 GCF_000690725.1 Stegastes partitus | reverse complement strand
TTTTTTTAATTGTTTGTTTGTTTGCTCTCATTGCTATGGTCTGGTAAACTGCCACTTTTCTTGCTTTGAATCTACTATTTGTGCCGTTCATTTTACGTTTTTATTATGTTGAATAATGGTAAAGGGTAAAGGGTAGAGCTGTGTGTATAATGATGATGATGTATTATACAGTTTATTTTATATAATTAGTCGTAGTAGTTGCAATAGTTGTAGTAGGAGCATAAGATTTAACTTTTATTAATTAATTTTTTGGATCCAATATACAGTCATCCTCAAATGTATTCATACATTCCATTAAAGAAAAGGCAGAATTCACAATAGTCGCTCAAATAATGAGGAAACTGAAAAAAGTAGTAATAAATAAAAATTTGCTGAATTATAATTTGATGAAATAAGATATTTTTTGAATTGTGGTTGAAAATGATAATTTAAAAAAATAAAATAAAAGAGAGCACTTTACTGATGAACAGTGGGCCAAAATCAAAATAGCTGTCAACAGGTGCAGTGATTGGCTCAAAGGGTTGTTCAACTAAATATTAGTTTACGGGTCCCATCATGCTTGTTTGCTTGCTTTTTTGTTTTTTTATTTGTTTGTCTCTAATATTTCTGTTGAACCACAATTCAAAAGCAATGTCATGATTTTCATTAAATTTTATTTATTACTTCTTTTTTTTTTTTATTTCAGCTTCAGTGACACCTGTGTTTTCCTTCTTTAATGGGAGGGTATGAATAAATCTGAGGACGACTGTAGCAGCTGATATTACGTTATGTAAATCAGCGGGGTTTTATTTTGAAAGGCCGGTGTTGGCGCGCTGCTGTCCGCGCGCTGCTTTGACAGCTGCTGTCCAGACGGCCGGAGGGGAGGAGGGGGAGGAGGAGGAGGGGGGAGGAGGGAGAGAGGAGGAGGAGGGAGGTAGCAGGGGACACGGTAACCTGCAGGAGGACTCACATGGTCCTGCAGCAGCGGAGCTCAGAGCACCGGGACTCTCCGAACCTCTGACACCCAGCTCGGCTCCAGTCTTCCGCTCTCTCCTCCTTTTTGTTTGCCTCTTGTTATTATTCTCGCATCCCTCCTCCCGCAGCCCAGTGTCGGTCGGACTCGGGCCGGTAAAGCAGCGCCATGGCTCGGGAGAACGGAGACACCGGCAGAGGAGAGACGTGGAAAAAGCAAGTCGACGACATCAAGAAGATTTTTGATTTTAAAGAAGTCCTCGGCACGTAAGTACCCACGGCTCCTGTGACTAACTTCCACCCCGTCAGATCCCGGTGATCCTCCCGCCGGGCTGCTGCTGCTGCTGCCGGTGGGGCTGCTCGGTGACTTTACAGCGTTCAAATCATATTAGAACTAGTGAGCTTCCCACCGGACCCACTGATCCACTCGCTCGTCCTCTTCATTAGTGTCACCGTGGTTGTCCTGCAGGCTGGTCGGGACTTGGTGGCTTTAATCCCACCACTGACCATCATGTGTGTTTGCTGCTATGAGTTCACTGTAAAACGTTTGTGTCATGCAGTGAATTATTGTTGGTGTGATATTCCTACATGGGTCTTTTACAGCCACTCATAGTGTTCAAGAGACTTCACTACAGCATCACTATTACAGCCAGTTTATATTTACATCATTTAAAGCCACTTATTTCAACTTATATGTTATTTTTTTCCTAATTCAGTGTCGTGCTACTTTCAGATATTTGAGCTTTTAGTTGTTTAGACTCACTATCTGTTACTTTTTGCTGTTTAAACTATTTATTCATTAGTTTTGAGCTATTTTATTTCGTTATTCACTAATTTAGACAAACTGTTATCAGTTAGTTTTAGCTGTTTCCATTCCTTATTATTTATTTTTCACTATTTTACCCTGTTATCCATGACTTTCAGCTATTTCAACAAGTTATACTTTACTTTTAGTTGTTTCAACTCATAATCTGGTACTTTTCACTATTTCAACTCTTTATACGTTACTTTTAGCTTTTTAAATTTGTTACACGATACTCTAAGATCACTATTTTAACCTGTTATAAGTTAGTTTTAGCTAACTGTTTCAAATTGTTATCTAATACTTTTAGCTAAAATATTTCAACACGTTGTCCGACACTTTTCTCTAGCTATTTCAATCCATTTTCCGTTGCTGTTAGCTAACTATTTCAACACATTATCCGATACTTTTAGCTAAAATATTTCAACATGTTACTCAGTACTTTCATCTAACTATTTCAACCCATTGTTCGCTACTTTTAGCTAACTTATTCAACACATTATCCGATACTTTTAGCTAACTATTTCAACCTATTTTTCATTACTCATAGCTAACTATTTCAACACATTATTCGATACTTTTAGCTAAAATATTTTAACTCGTTACCCGATACTTTTAGCTAACTATTTCAACCCATTTCTCGTTACTTTTAGCTAACCATTTCAACCCATTATTCGATACTTTTAGCTAACCATTTCAACCCATTATCTGTTACTTTTAGCTATTTCAGCTCATTAACCATGCGTTTTGGCTGTTTTAACTCATTAGCCGTCACTTTAGCTCGCTATTACTTGTTATCCACTAGCTTAAGCGAATCAAATGTATCTGTTATTTTTAACTATTTCAACTCGTGTTTCTTTTTTATCCATATTTAAACCGTTTATCGGATGCTTTTTGCTATTTCACACTCATCATTTTAGTTTTCTTTATGTATTCATGACTTTCAGCTCTCTGTTAAGGCGACTTGCTAAGTAATTCATTTATATGCAAACACCTAGAATACAGATGACTGATATGTGGCTGTTTATTTTCCTGTAGCTGTAAATTACAGCCAGGTGCAGCATTTATGTAACGTTCAGTGTTTTATGTGTTTCAGAGCTCGTTAAATAGCAGTAATTGCTGTCGCTTTAGTCACTGGCACAGCAGTTATATTATAGAATTGCTATCACATACCTGTGTATGACTTCAGGTTTTGTACAGTAGCATTTCTGTTCAGTTAATAAGCTCTGCACCCTGCCCTGACTGTATTTTGTTGATGATGGTGTTCTGCTGTATGTGGTGTTTATATAGGAGTTTGTACAATGACTCAGAGTGACTGTGGTGCTGAGAAGTGAGCGTATGCTGTGGTGATGCTGGGGATTTTCTTGTTGATGACATCAAGGCTTTAACAGACCGCAGGAATCTCAGTCTATCAGCAGCAGCAGCAGCACTATCGCTGATACCCTCACAAGCTTTTTCTAGATGGAAATGAGACTCTTTCACGCTTCCATAAAGAAGATTTTACTCTCCAGCTCCATGTTGGGAATGATCTTCTTTTCTTGTCCCTTTCTTCTTTCTTGTTCCATCTTCCCTTTTCCTCATCCTCATCCAAACAGCAGCAGAACACAGGTCCACGCCCCCCTTTAAATCTCCGACAGCCAGTCCCTGTAAACTGTCTGTGTGCCCGCTTTGGCTTCCTGCTGTGAGGAATGAGCTGCGTCTGTTTGGACGGCAGCCCGGAGGGGGACACGCGGGGCGGATGCAGATTGGGATTAACTGCACACAGATTAGGAAAACTTCCCATGAATAGAAAGAAGTTGTGTCACGTTGTGTAATGACAGAATGAGGGTGGAAGGCGAGGCGCTGTGTGGCGTGTTACCCCCAAAAAACATGTGAAATTTCGACCGGATGCAGGCTGTTGCAGGACTCAATGATCCGAGTCGGCCATGTTGCAGGCACACATTAACCAAAGCTGCTGACGGATCTTTGAACCTGATGCATCAGCAGAAAAGGGGGAAAGCAAGGAGGTGTGTGTGTGTAGGAGAGGAGGAAGGTGGCTGTGTTGACTGAATCCGAAACAGATGAATTCTGCTCGGTGTGATGAAGCAGACAGACCAGGAATGAAATCTGCAGCTCGGAACCAATCATGAAATTGTTGTTGTCCGATATGTATTTGCTGACTGGATGATCGGCCAATGAGAAGCCGTCAGCAGGGACAGCGAAGCGATGAAAATGTTTGCCTGGGCGACAAGTCACTTTGTCTAACAGGGGTGCTGTGTTCGGGTGTAGCAGCACATGTGGGAAAATGTAGTTTTCATAATATTACTGCAGTGTTGAGTATTTTTGTGTGTGTTTGAGCTGCATCTGTGCTGACACAATGAGATGTCGGAGTCCTGACACTAACTCCTCACTCTGGGTCATCCTCGTCTCTTTTGGTCAGTGTGTGTGTGTTTATATGCCGACGTGTGTGTGTGTGCACTTAAACACCTCTTCAGCTCCGGGTCCTTATACCATGTTCCAATGTGTGACATATTTTTTCAGCCCCCTAACTCTGGATAAACCTCATTAGGATTAGCTTATGCTGGCAGCTGTGTGCGTGTGTGCAATCATGTTCATGCTGCTCTCCTTGGTGTCTTATTACCCCCCTGGTGTGTATGCTGTGTGCGTCCCTGTTGCTCACCACTCAATAATTCAATACTAACAGCAGTGTGTGCTTTGCGTGTGCACATGTGTTAGTGTGTGCGCGCCTCAGGTAGGCTGCAGCTCTCAGCAGGAGGGATCATAGCGAACTGAGGAGGAACTAGACACGTGTAGGATTTTTATTTGTTTTTGTCACTTATTGGTGTGATCACGTCTAACAAAACACATTTTTAAAACTTTTCTTTCAGATTTAGCTAGCTTAGCATGAATGTAGCTAACAGGATNACTGCTGGAATCGTGGCCAAAGATGCATTTACTACTTTATGTTTTATATTTTTAATCAATTCATTGTCATTACTGTGTTTTCACTTTGACATGAAAGAGTCTTTTTTGTAAATTATTGTCAAAAACAATATATATTGACCACGACTGAGTGTGAATACATTTTATAGGCACTATAAATGGAATCCTGCCATCTTATATGCTTGAGTATTTTCAGGAAAAAAAATAACAGACTTGTGGTTTGTGGCTGTGACCTGAGCTCCACTGAGACGAGCTGCTGTGTCAACCTCCAGCTCTGCACTGTGGTAGTAAATGCATTTATGATTTTAACAGTGTGCAGCTAAGGAAATCAGCACGAACGGATCTAAAAGCCCTTTGTCCATTACATCAGTGGGGATGTCTGGCGGGCTGCATCCCTGCACTGGAGCTGGTATCACGGGAATAAGAGGGTCATTTAACAGACAAGTGTGTAACTCGTACTGCGAAACGCTTTCAACTTCTGATGTGACAAGCACATTAGCTTCTCAGCCTTAAATAAAAGCCAAGCCCTCCCTCATTAGTTATTTGGCTCCACTTACGAACACCAGCCTGCAGAATAAATCTGTTTCTACGTATGATTAAAACGTTCAAAGCTGCGAGCAATAAGTCTGCCCCTTCATCTCCCTTGACCTTCATCCTCTATCTTTTTTTTTAACCATCTCTCTGATGCCCTCCTCTCCTCCTCCGCCTCCTTCCTCTTGCAGTTGGGTAATCATCTTTCATCATGGGGAGGTCAGATTTGCTGACTCAGAGTAAAGGATGAGGATGAGGAGGGGAGGGGGAGGGGGAGGCGAGAGGAGTTTTCCTGGGTTGCTGCTGAGGAAGAGCTGCAGTAGTTTGCAGACGGAATACTCATGAGCGGTGGAGGCTGCAACACATTGTCCTCCCTCCCTCCCTGTCTGTCTGTGTCTCCCTACAGTATTTCACACACACACACTAACAAGGCTAAAAGTCTCTTCTCCAGTGTGTGTGTGTGTGTGTGTGTGTGTGTGTGTGTGTGTGTGTGTGAGAGCAGTAACACGGCCTGAGCTGACCTCACCCCCCTGCAGCTGTCAGAGTCCCGGGGATCACCGCTCCTCTGCAAACTGAATCTGTGTAATCCAGGTGTTATGCGGCCACTTAAACCCAGGTGAATGTGCAGTTGCAGCCGGTGTCCCCCCACCTCTCCCCCCTCCTCCCCTCTGCTGATCCCCGCAGACGCCTTTAGGGATCCCAAATAGTGATGGATGCTTGATGGCTGCTGTCAGCAAGTTGGCGCATTGCGAATTTACTGCTCCCACGTCCTCACCACACACACACACACACATACTCAGTGTGTGTGTCGGACAGGATGCATGTGCACCATCCCATCAGCTGCCTCTATTGTCATAACAACACGCACTGCCACAATAACACCACACATGGGTGTAATTATGCAGCGGATGATCCCGAGAGAGACAGAAAAGAAGCAGAGTTTCAACACACTGGAGGTTTTGTGGAAAAGCGGAAACCCTGAAAACGTGCCCACAGCGCATCAATTAACGACGTTTAGACAATTGCAGGTGGCAGCAGAGCTGCCGTCAAGTTAGACACAAGTAAGCATCCTGGTACAAGAAGCTGCGGGCGATGCCTTCAAAATAAAAGCACAACACAAATTAAGACGTTGCAGAAAATACTGAAATCTATCTTGATAAAAACTTCTTTAACGCACTTGGCATTTGATCACAGGTATATTTATAAAAGGTTGCTTGTAAGGTTCTGAAATTTAGGCTCATACGCCATTTAAGAAACGACTACAATCAACAAGATTCTGCAACAGTATTGGTACAAATATGTTTAAGGAGAAAATAAAAGAATGTCATGAGAGCAATGCCAGTAGTTCTCTCTTTAGGATAAAACTTTACTAAACCCAGAGGAAATTCTTGTGCCAGATACTTCTTAGAAAAAAAACAAACAAAAAAAACCCTATAAGACATGCAGAGCCTATAAAGTATGGCTTTGGTGACTGCTAGGTTTCTTTCACATTTTTGTTTAATTTTCGTGTTAAGAGGCGGCAGCAATACAGAAATCTCTCTCAAAACTAGTGAAACCATCAAACCTATTGTAAACCTTTATGTAGAAATCATCAGGAACATCCAGTTTAAATGTTAAACTACTAGAGACAGAAAAACACAAACTGGTTTGTAGCTTGTGGCACTGCAAATGCTCTAAACTATTTTTACTTCAGTGTCTGTAAATTTTCTCAAGTTTTGTTTATTTTTAGGCATCATGTTACAGTGTTTTATGTGTTTGTTGTTTTGACCATTTCAACTCATTCGTTATTTTTATTTATTTATTTATTTATTTTTGCAATTTCAGCTTGTTAGCCATTGCTTTAAGCTATATAACACTTTATTCCTTACTTTTAGCTATTTCAGCTTGTTAATAGTTACTTTCATAGTTTATGTGTTACTTTTAGCTAACTATTTCAACACTTTAGCCATTATTTTAACTCTTTAAATCAGCTGTCAACTACTTTGAGCTAATAATCAACATGTTATTCATTCCTGTTAGCTATTTCAGCTTGTTATTAGTTACTTTTACCTGTTATAGTTTATGTGTTACTTATAGCTAACTATCAACACTTTAGCCATTATTTTAACTATTTAAATCTGTTATCAGCTACTTTGAGCTAATTTTCATAACGTTATTCATTGCTGTTAGCTGTTTTAGCTTGTTAGCTGTTCTTTTAAGCTAACCATCTCCACAGGTTATCTTTTTCTTTTCTTTTTTTTTTTTTTTAATTGTTTGTTTGTTTGCTCTCATTGCTA
>NW_007578212.1:64467-75201 GCF_000690725.1 Stegastes partitus | reverse complement strand
CAGAGCTGCACCGTTATGGGTACAATGATAATCAGGATTTTTCATAGAACTTGTGATTATGATCATTTAATACAATTATTCACCAACATTAGGAACAACATACGTGTTTTGCAACATTCATGCTTTGTATTAAAATGAGAAAGTTCTTCACCTGAATTCAGTGTATCTCAGAATATTACTAAAATTAAACCCCATACTCGCTGAACATACTATAGTTTAATAGACAATTTATTGATTTTAACACCTCACACAGGCTACAGTCGCTGCTAGCTCAGCTCAGACACACATCTAGTCTCCTCTCAGTTACTGCAGTGCAGCAGCTCCAACAGCCATATGAACAAAAAATACTTTGAACAGAGTGAAAGACTATTTAATATCAGACTCAAGTTGAAACCAAGCGATTTTATTTACATGAGCTGTTTTCTATGCGTGGAGTTTTCGATCTGCGCTGCATTTTAAACATCAATACGGCAAATCGATCGTGTTCATTAAACTGCAGGAAGCCATAATCATGGTTGTAATTACTGTTTGATTTATTTTGCAGGCTTGAATAGTAATTTAGCTGATATGGGGCGGTTTGCGAGCCACATTTCTTGCTAAGCAGAGCTGACATGTATGTCTTTTCCTGAAGTTTTGTCCAAATGAACTACTTTATCTCCTAATACGGTCCATGCTGGTGTTCGGATTACCTCCTTGTTTTAGCTTAGCTGAGGTGTCAGGCACTTAAAGGACGCAGCAGAAGGTCCTTCCAAGGAGACCTATAGAAAGCCTGAATGTGTGTGGGTGAGATAGAGGCACAAAGTTAAGCGGTGGCTGTGATGGTGCATTGTGGGAACGTCACTATGCCATCTAGGGCACGCTGCCCTTAATTGATGCTCCAGTTCCCTGCTGCTGGCACCGTTCTCTCCACTGTTTCTGGGACTTCAGAGGCCCTTCCTCCCCCTCCCAGCCCTTTAACGTCTTTCTATGTGTCTCTTTATGTCTGTCACGCGTCTCTCTTTGTCCCTGCATCCCTGCTTTGCTTCTCTTGACAATCCACCGTGGCGATGCCGGCGTAACTGATGCAGATTTAAAAGTTTCTTTGGTCCTCGTTATAAATAGCGTCTTAAAAATAGAACAAAAGATGATTGTTTGCGATGTGACAAAACCAACTTCAGCAGCGGCCCGCCAGCCCACGTTTTTACCAATGTGTGTATGAACGTGTTTGTGTGGAGATGCGTAGCGCTGTTAGCATATGTGTATGTGTTTCTAATTTTACTGATGCGTGTACACATTTACAAACACAAGTTTTTTCCACATTCTAGTGATATGAAATCTCACAGTATGTCGCCAGGCTTTTCCTCTGTTCATCCTTTTGTCTGTTCTGTTCTGTTTTCTGCCAGTTTTTCTTCCATTGAGTCCTTCTCTCAGGCTGCTACTCTATTAATAAGGACAAAATCAGCCTTTAGAGAAAGTGTGTGTTTTTGGGGGGGAGGTCATAAATCACAATAAACTTCTTGCAATTCTACATGTTTTGTTTTTTAACGTATGTCAGTCATGATATATACACTTTGCCGTCACGCCATAATATACTAAATTTATTAGCATGTCCTACTATGAAGTAGGACTGCTGAAGTCTGCAAACGTTAGTCAATGAGAGGACTGTTTTGATTGGTTGGATGGTCATAAGACAGGAGTCATCCTTTACACGGCTTGTCCCTGGTGTTATTGTGAGAGCATATGTCCAAAGGCTGGATTCATTTCAGAGGGTGAAGCTCAGGCTTTACACCAGAAAACCTGTCAGGTGCGGTGGCTCTTGCTGGTCTGGGTGAGGCTCATTGGTCCAGGTCCAGAATAAACTTACAGCATGATTCACCCGAATGGCACATGAGCAGACAGGAGGGGCTGGCGAAAACTTTTGTTGATGGTCCACCAGGCCACTGAAGCAGCAGCCGAATGTTCTTTTTTGTTGGGGCGACGGTCTGATGGCGGCATTAAGGTGGGGTCCTGTAGTTTCCTGCTGAAGATGAGGGGCCCGTTGGTTGTGCTCTGTCACCCCAAGGTGCTCCACATGTGTTTAGGTTAAGTCACCTTGCTGGATGTTCCAACACCTTCAGATCAGTACCGCTTCTGTCATCTTTTTATTCCTTCCAAAATACACACATATGTTTAGATATTAATATCATAAGCGCGTGACGACTAGTTCATTAATGGCTTGAATTAACGACTAACAAGTCCTGATGTCGGCCTTGTTTTCATACCTATTAAACAACAGGACTTAAATGTCATTTTTAATGTTATGCTCCATTTTATGATTTTGTAAAACGTATTTGCTCTCAGAAATGCTTACAAAGGATGACATTTACAAAAAGTGAGGTTGAAAACATGACAAAAAATGAGTCAGTCGGCCGATCGTGTTCACGTTCTGTTCCCAGAATGAATCAGATGTTGAAAACACGGGGTAAACCTTCTCATTAATCATTGAAGACCTCGTCAGGAAAAGTGACTTTACAACTTTGATCTTATGTGTTAGAATTAGAAGTAACGTCCCTACGCCTGACCTATCACCTCAGTTTCTCCTGGCCATATTCAGGACTCAAAACAACCACAGATACAGTACAGTTTGTTTGGGCTTCATTGTAAAGCCAGGCTTGTGTTTAGTATGTGACTCACAGCGACACCATGATGACGTTGTTGCGACACGGTGCCATGGGGACGTGTTTTTATCCGACAGAGACTTGCTGAAACATCACTCAGTTTCAGCTGACGACACAAGAACGTCAAGATGCAGCCCTGACAAGTATTTCAACTCGATCAAAGAAGGCCACAGATGTCTGGGCTCATCCCCTTAAGAATACCCACAAACTCCACTGCTCCACTGGAAATGACTCTTCATCCTAAACACGGCTTGTTGCGTCTTTAGGCGGTTCTGATTCGAGCCCCGGGTGCTGTTGCACAACATCGCCAGTCTCTCTAGTTACAAGGACTTGTTCCAGATTTCGTTTGCATTCCCTCCTGATCAAATCCTTGTCTAAACTGCATTTCCAGAACATCAAGGACTTTGCAGGATTCAGTTCTGTCCTCCTCAGAGGGGGATGCATGCACATGTGAGGGAGCACAGCCTGAGGTGGCTTATGGGAACGTGGAGAAATAATTGGAGTGAGATGAAGTGTTTCACTCATCTTTGTTGCTTTGGTCTAAACTCTGCGGACTACATTTTTTTTGCCAAAAGTTTCTTTCACGCGGGCGACAGCAGAAATTGTGCCATGTGTGGTCTGTGTTGTGCTCTGAAGGGACGCATTGAGAGCCTTCGAAGCACGTAAAAGACAGAGATATAGAGTCTGATGTCTCCAGCTGCAGCAAAAGATGCAGCAAAAGGAAATTCACCTGCCTAATTATTCATTAGATAGTACTCCGTTTGGCTGGAGGTGTCTCTCCAGTTGGTCATGTATTAAGCAAAGTGTAGTTTAATAGCTTCCACAACAGCTTGCTGGAGGACAAGAGGGGATCTGGGATTTAAGGAAAGACGGATTCAGAGAAACCACAACAAATTTGGGTAAATATCACAGATGAACTCGACCTGTCAGATCTCAGAGTGCAGTGCTATTCTCACTGAGGGAAACTACTGCCAAAAACAAAAGTTATAATAAGCTCCAAATGCCCTTTCATGGTATTGTTGTTGTTGTTGTTGTTGCTTTGAACACGACACTGTCAGTGATGCTGTTGTTATTGACCTCCCTGTCGTCGCTGTTTGTTTTGCCCGTCTTCTCGTTATGGATGAGATGCGCATTTCAACACAGATTAGCTCCGAATATGCTGATCTCAGTTTGACATCTCAGTGCTACTAAATCTGAGCTACAGTCATGTCACACACTCCGCCCACACGCTTCCACACACACAAACACACACCGAGCCGTGCATTTAAAAGCAGCAGAGAGGGGGAAAAAAGTCACTTTTTTTTTTGTACAGGAAGCAAATAAAACTCTTGTGTTTGCCAGCTGTCGTGACTTTCCTCATCACTAAATGCATGCGATGGGAAACTCTGTGTGTGTGTGTGAGTGTGTGTGTGTGTGTGTGTTCATGGGTGTGTAGGGGGAGGGGGTAGCATGCATCTCTCTGCACAGATTGACACGTGTGTCCAGACCTCTGAGTATTAATGATCATAAACTTTAGTCCATTATCGGATCAACGCTCTATTTTAAGCCTCTGGGCGACCACATCCAGCTTATAATGGCCCCGTGCTGAAAGCCTGTTGTCTCCGTGCTGTTGTGATACACGGCTCAGTTCGACAGCTGGCCGCGCTCTGGTGTCTTGCTGTTCATTTATGTAAACGCAGCCATATTCTGAAAAATTAAGAGCAGAGAGAAAGGTCATGTAAGAGTGTTTGGAAAGTCTGAATGAAGTTTTCCAGTCATTTGATGTGAAGGGGAATGAAAGCATCACTTTTAATGCTACAGCATCCTTTACTGATTGTAGGTTTAGCCTGTTTTCTATACTATAATACACAATTGTGCTTTAGCTGCTGAAGTTTTGACATTTTTTTTCTCTTGCAACCTTTTTCACTTTATTACAGCGGCATTTATTAGTTGCTCAACAATTTGTTGCACAGAAAAAATTTGATATTTTTGAGGCATTACCGACCAAAACCATTTCTCTTTTTGTCTGGGGCATCTTGCCCTGTTATCCGACTGTGACTCCATCTCTGTCAGGGATGGAAGACGAAATCTTGTTCCTTTGAGACATTAAATGACAGTCCTTTCAAGGAACGCAATGAGAGATGGAGATGCCACACGAAGCGCACATACTTTGCCAAAGAACACATTTCCCATCCTTTGCTCTGCATGATCTCCGAGCTGAGGTGCGTGAACTTCGCGAGGAGACAAAATGAACGCAGGTGGTGTGAGGAGCTCAACGGCAGGACTTGGTTTCATCCCTGTTGCGCAATCCTAAAGGGTCTTGACAACAACATCTGCTGTTTGAGAGGGAAATGAGGGATGCAGCCTGCCGGGACGCAGATGCTTGTTATGATGAATTTAGCAGTTGGTGGGTGACCATATTTTAGTGATCAAGGGCGACAAGAGCGCTGGTGGTCAGGAGAGGTGCAGTGCTCCTCACTGTTTTCCTCCAGGCTATTGGCCTCTTAAAGCATCACCAGAAGTCAACGGAGGACATTGTGTGGTCATTTTTTATCCACATCATTTGGTTACAGCTCTGCTAACGTGTTTGAATTTGATGAAAATAATATAATTTATATGTTTGTTAGGGCAGGAACCAACGATTATTTCATTGTCACTGTTTTTTCTGGATGAGTTAATCATTTGTTTGGTCTCTAAAATGTCAGAAAATGGTCAAAGTGTTGATCACTGTTTTCCAAAGCCCACCGTGATGTTTAATCCACAACCTAAAGATAATCAGTTTGCTGTCATAGAGAAGGAAAGAAACCAGAAAACATTTACATTCAGAGGTATGGAATCAGTGAAATAATAATAATGATAATAATAATAATACATTTTATTTATAGAGCGCTTTTCACAAACTCAAAGACGCTTTACATGTTAAAAATAAAAACAAAACAAATAGAAAAAAAGCAAATACAAGTATACGTCCATCCATTTTCTATACACCGCTTAATCCTCACGAGGGTCATGGGGTGCTGGAGTCTATCCCAGCCGACTTAGGGCGAAGGCAGGGGACACCCTGGACAGGTCTAAAGTGTGACAAGCCCCGAGCGGGATACAAGCTCGGGCCCTCCGACTCCGGGACTAGTTCCCGGTGCGGGAAGGGGGCGCTTAGCGTGGTGAGCTATGCGCACCCCTACAAGTATACAGAATAAGTTAAACTAAAGAAAACAGAACAAACAGTTGGAAAAGCAAAAAATTTATTTTTTTTAAATAAAAAGAAAATAGCTAAAAAATAAATACATACATACATAGTTAATGTGTAGATAATGAAATAACCTTTTTCATTGGAAGTTACTCAAAGCAATCAATCGATTATCAAAATAAACCTTCTTCTAGTGAAAAAGGTTGAACTGATCCACTGTGAGCTTAGCAGCTATCAGCAGACAGACACATTTAGCATCAGCGTTTTCCAAGAACATGTCCTCAAAGGTCTAGTTTTGTCTCCAACCAAAAGATTAAAATAGGAGGAGAAAAATTAAATAAATTGTCCTTAAAAAAAAAAAAATGACCCAAACCAATACTGTTGATTATCAACATAGCTGATGATTGATTTCATAGTTGACAGATAATTATGTTTCATAGAATTGACAACGTGTAACAGATGAATGAATAGTGAGGAAAATTGTCTTCAGTGTGTTGTGTCGTGATGGACTCATGACTTCAGTGTTTCTAGAAACCTGTCTACAGGCCTCCTAACCACCGCTGCTTGCTAGGGACACTGCACTATCTTGTTTGGCAAAATAAAATAAAAGCAGTGAGAGACGAGCGTGTCGACCCAGTTGGGCAAACCTGAAAATGAAATCTTTGATCAAAGCATTGAAACAACATCTCCTCAGCCTGTGGTCACATCTGAAGTGGGACTGTGACTGAATAAGAACAGACCCTGTTTCTCTGGTAAATCAAAATTAAGTATCTGTCAGCAAGCGCTGTGGTTACCCTCAGGGAAATGCTTTCAGACCACGCTGTGTGTTGGAACTATATTACTTGTAGTTTTGCTTTAATCTCCTGTACCTGACCTGCTTATTTTGTTAGAGCTGCTCAAACATAACCAGCACTCATACAGAGCTGCCAAACAGCCTCCGATTGCACAGATTAGCTTAAGTGTCACACTATATTATACATCCGGGCTTCGAATTGGTGCTTTATTTTCAGATTTCCCAGAATGCATTGCGTTACCTGGAGCACAGGAAGTGAGATGCTGTAGCTTGTAAGTACTATTAATACAGAACAAAGTGTTCGGAGCACCAAATGGAAAAGCTTTTGTAGATCCCATACACACTGTAAAAAAAACTTACATAAAAAACTGTGAAAATCTGGCAGCAGGAGTTACAGAAAACAATATGTTAAAAAACACTGGAATAAGGTAATGTTTGGAAACTGTAAATCTGTGAAAATAACATATATCTGTAAAATTATAATATTTTAGCTGTTTTAAATACAGTAAAAGAAAAAAAACTGCGTACTTTTTGGTTACACTTTGTAAAAGATTGAATTATTATTTGTAAAAATACTGATTTTTGATGTGGACATGTGCAGCTTTTGCCAAGTTTTTTTATTTATTTATTTATTTTTACAGTTAACATGTACATTTATACTGTTTCTGTGATTAAATATTATCGATAATATCTGGAAAATAAGATTTTTTTTCTGATTTAAATACAGTAAAAAGAAAAACAGTAAGTTTACAGTGAAATGTTAAAGAAAAAATTGTCATTTATTAAAATATTGATTCCTGATTTGGACATTATGTTCATTTTTCTGCAGTTTTCCAATAATTAACATAAACTGATACGTTTTTCTTGTGATTTTACTCCATATTATCTGTCATTTAACAAAGCAGGGATCTTCTGTGAAACAACAGTAAATTATTTTAGAAATTACAGTTAAAAACACTTTTAATTTTTACAGTGTAAAAGAGATTAAACATGAAAATATACCCAGTCAATAGCTTTAACAAGAGCCTGAGCAGTAACCCGTGATGTGTGTGATAGCAGCCGACTCTGACCAGAGAGGCTGCCTCTACCTGAACAGAAAGGCAAGTCAGAAAGCAGCTTAGCATATTTTCCCTTGAGGCTCTGCTGCTTCTGACAGAGCCAATGAAAAATATAACAAAATACTGGAGCAGAGGAGGAGGAGGAGGAGGAAGAAGAAGAAGAGATAACAGAATGAGGAATGGTCATGAAAGGCAATGAGGGAAGGGAATAGAAGCAAAAAAAAAAAAAAAAGTCAGCCTAAGGAGGGGCGGCCTCAGGGGCCCCCGGCGGTGTCCTGTTCCACCGCTAAAGGATCTATATGCTGGAAGTGATTTTACAGTCGGCCTCCATCCACCATCTGCTCGGAACACAGAAATCTTTTCCTCTGAAAGTAGTAGCAGCGTAGAAGCTGATGATTTTGATCACAGTAGTAATGAATTATTGGGGGAACTGCAGGGACGGCTCACCTCAGGACCGGCTCAGAGGTTGTGGTGTGGCACTGCTCAGAAACAGTGAATCCTCCACCAGGCTGGTTGAGTCCGTCCATCCTCCCTGCCTGCACCAACACACACATCAGCGCTCTCCTTTTTTTACTGCTGGTCTCCCGCTGTGACGGCAGAAAGCGAGAGAACAGGTTGCACAGCTCGGATTGATTGTGTGAGCGAGATGAGGACACCGCAGCAGAGATACATTCATCCCAGTCCAGTGATGCGGTTATGAATAGAAATCTGTCATATTACCAGAACTATAGTATCTGTCAGGATCAGTCTGAGCTTGTTGAGAGTTTCTTGGCAGATAAGACTGTTGATCTGCTCAACATTTTTTCGACTTTGGATGTATGAGTGCATGTTGGCTGAAGTGTCATAGGTGCTCACAAGAAGGTGGAGTGTTCATATAAAAACAATGTTTACTACCAAATTAGTTCTAGTACAAACACAAACAGCACCAGAGAAAATGAGCAGGTTCATTCCACTCAAGTCCAATGTTTTGTTGTTATGGCAAGCTACTCCCATTTACTTGTTCAGTAAACTCATTTCCCATCTGTGCGCTTCAGTTTTCTGTTATTTTACATCTCCTAAAAGCTGGTGTAAGGTGGTTTGGCTCAGCATCAGTAAATAACACGGTGTGTACAATCATGTCTCAGTGCTGATTCAGAATTAGCAAGTTTGTGATTATAAATTTTAAAAGCTGTGTGTAGTCATAGACTGTATAAATGCTGGACGTAGCTACCGTGACGTCACCCGTTGTTTTCTGCACTGAGAAAATGAAGCCAGGGTTTTGCTACTTCCTGGTTGACATCTTGGATTTTTGGAGCCAGTGACACAAAAATCGTCGGAGGGGGGCGGAGCCATAGGAGCAGCGATTGGTCAGACGGATTGAGAGGCGGGCCCTCTCTGCCCGCCCACATTTACCGCCTTCTGCTCGCTTCGTCTGTATGGTCGCTGCCGACTGTCAATCAAGCCAGCCACGCCCCTTGTCCCGCAACATTTTGACGATTTTTTAAAAATTCAGTATTGATTTATTTTCAGATTGGCCACCTGATCTCTGGACTTGACCATGAAAACTAATTTTTAAATAAATCCTGAGCTGGAGGAATGCAGTATTTCGTGATTTGTGATCTCTTCTTTTCCAATTCCTTTCTATGGGAGTCAGGGCTTTTTGGAGCCAGGACTAGTGGATGTAGTGATATTGCAGGTTGTTGACACTTCCTGGTTGGCTTCATTTTTCAGGGCTGGTTGCTACGTCCATCTTTTATACAGTCTATGTGTGTAATCCATGATTGGCTGAATGGCAGTTAGATTAGCTTCATTCTTTAAATCTAAAACATATAAAGTTGCAGGTTGGAAGTGGAAATTAACATGGCCTAATTAGAGAATGGACTACACATCTTCATTTTAGATTTCTACATGAAGCAGTTTCTGTAGACTCTTTAGCTTTACAACATTCCTGTATTCCACATCTGTGCCAACATATGAAGGAAGATTCTGTCCAACATGGTTTTGCGAGGCTCCTCGTGGGCCCGTATGGGCTACAAGCGTGCCGGCCGCAAACTGAACACCGTGTTCTATATGGCTGTAATCTAGTCTATGTCCTTGGTTGTGTTGTTTTAAACAGTCGTGCACACTGTTTTCCCTTTTCGCCTTTTCCTTGTTGTTCAGCCAAATATAACAAGTGGAGCTCTTCTTGCTGGCTGGAGGTCGCCATCGTGTTTTGGAGTACGTGTCTGCGTCAGACCCCCGGCTGTAGGGTGTGTGGAAGCCTGTGTACACCTGCTCTGCGTGTTTGTCCTGGATTATGATCAAGGCTTTACGGTATTATTGCACGTGTGTACAAGTGGGAGGTGCCTACATGTTTACTACATTCTGGTTTTGGCTGTGATCGGTCGGTGATGCTGCATAATTCATTTAAAGTATCAGTGACGATGAGCCGAACACACTGGACATTTTGTGCAGTTAATTCCCCCCGAATCTGTGCCACCATCAAACATTTTATATGGGTATAAATGCAGTTTTCAGTTGCCTGCATGACCTGCGTGTTGGTGATCGTGACCAGTGGACAGGAGTTAGTTTCATCATGTTTTATATGTTAATAACTCAATCGCTTCTTGTCTTCATTTAACATTAATTTCGCCATAATAACCTTTTCAGGCCCTTATCGTACAGCAATTAGATGAGTCAGATTAGCAGAGCATAACAACATGTACCCAAATAATATTTGGCAGGCTTGCAGCAGGGTTGCCGTGGTAACAGCTAGCTGTTGCCCATCAGATTGTGAATGATCGCTGCCGTTAATGGAAGCAGCGCCGCAGCAACTCCGCTGCTGGCCAGCACACACTCTGTCTTCTGGACAGGTAATTTAGGGCAGACTACACACACATGCACTCACAGAAAACACGCGAAAGCACAAACACAGAAGAGGCACACACACACACACACACACACACACACAACCACAAACATGAGTCAAGTCACGAAAACAACCCACAGACAAAAAAAATGTTAAGAAATGTCACAGAATCACACACATACACATATTTATGTTAATCCATATTGTTTTGCTGAAAACAAACCAAAACTAACCCACACACACACACACACACA